>NC_046979.1:2382032-2432032 GCF_009769545.1 Cyclopterus lumpus | reverse complement strand
GGGCGATACGAGGAAGAGGAGGAGGAGGAAGAGGAGGAGGAGGAGGAGGAGGAAGAGGAGGAGGAGGAGGAGGAGGCTTCTGAAGAGGTGAGAGACGTGGAGCTTTACATCCCCAAACAAACAATAATAATAATAATAACAACGGTAATAATTAATCAACGAGCTACTGAAGCGACTATTTGTGAGCTAAAATTTCGCGTCTTCCCAAAACACACATACACACACACACAAACACACATGCACACACACACACACACACACACGCACACACACACACACACACACACACACGTACACACACACACACACACACATGCACACATACACACACACACAGACACACAGACACACACACACCATCAGAGCTGCGATATCAACGTGGCACTTGCTCTGGACAATCTGTCTGCCGGCATTTATTGTGAAGGACCTGCAGGAAGTGCTCTGGACAATCTGTTTGAAGGCTTTTACTGTGAAGGAGCTGCAAGAAGTGCTCCAGACAACCTGTCTGCAGGCTTTTACTGTGAAGGAGCTGCAAGAAGTGCTCCGGATAACCTGTCTGCAGGCTTTTATTGTGAAGGAGCTGCAGAAAGTGCTCCGGACAACCTGTCTGCAGGCTTTTATTGTGAAGGAGCTGCAGAAAGTGCTCCGGACAACCTGTCTGCAGGCTTTTATTGTGAAGGAGCTGCAGGAAGTGCTCTGGACAAACTGTCTGCAGGCTTTTATTGTGAAGGAGCTGCAGGAAGTGCTCTGGACAACCTGTCTGCAGCTTTGTCGAAGACGATGCGCTTGGAAGACTTCTGGATCGAACGTGGTCCTGAGAGGACGAGAGAGAGAAGGAAGAAGAAAGGCAAAGAGAGAGAGAGAGAGAAGGAAAAAGAAAGGCAAAAAGAGAGAGAGAGAAGGAAGAAGAAAGGCAAAAAGAGAGGCAGAAGGAAAAAGAAAGGCAAAAAGAGAGAGAGAGAGAAGGAAGAAGAAAGGCAAAAAGAGAGAGAGAGAAGGAAGAAGATGCTGAAGAGAGGAAAACATTTTCTTTTCTTTTTTTTATTGACAATCTCTCCTCTGGGTTTGACTCCTCGAGACGATAAAAGACTTACGATCCCTTCACTGACAGGCTGCTGGTAATCCACAGCACTGTGCACACACACACACACACACACACACACACACACACACACACACACACACACCCGACACACAACGTGCACAGCGCCGTGCACGCTCCAGATGCAGCGTTGCAGCAGCAGAGATTAGGCGCTCTGTGTTTTCTGTTGTCACCCGACTTGTTAACATTAATACCAGAACAACACGATGTGTGATGCTTTGTGTGCCCCCCCCCCCCCTCCCCCCCACCTTGTTGTTGACGTCCTTGGACAGCGAGGTCATAAGGTCATTATCAGTACGTCTTCATATCTCGCTCTCATTTCTGTCACGTGGATTGAGTTTAATTAAATATGTTCCTTCTGAACATATATATACACATATACATATATATATATATATATACATATATATATATATAGGTATATATATATAGGTATATATACCTATATATGATGCGTTCAGGTGCTTTTCAACAACGATGTACAGAACAGAGATTCTCGCTTCAGAAGAAGCTGCAACCAGCCGGGTTTTACTTTTGTTTAGGAAATAAGTTTCATACGGAAAAACAGAATAAAACATCTAATTAGAGTCTGTATGTATAACGCATCTACCATCATATTATATATATATACACACACAAGGACACACACAGGGACTCACACAAGGACACACACAGGACTCACACAAGGACTCACACAGGAGGACATAAGGACACACAAGGACACACACAAGGACTCACACAGGAGGACATAAGGACACACAAGGACTCACACAAGGACTCACACAAGGACTCACACAGGACACACACAAGGACTCACACAGGAGGACATAAGGACACACAAGGACTCACACAAGGACTCACACAGGACTCACACAGGACTCACACAGGAGGACATAAGGACACACAAGGACTCACACAAGGACTCACACAGGACTCACACAAGGACTCACACAAGGACTCACACAAGGACTCACACAGGACTCACACAAGGACACACAAGGACACACACAGGACTCACACAGGACTCACACAAGGACTCACACAAGGACTCACACAGGAGGACATAAGGACACACAAGGACTCACACAAGGACTCACACAGGACTCACACAAGGACTCACACAGGACTCACACAGGAGGACATAAGGACACACAAGGACACACACAGGACTCACACAGGACTCACACAAGGACTCACACAAGGACTCACACAAGGACTCACACAGGAGGACATAAGGACACACAAGGACACACACAAGGACTCACACAGGAGGACATAAGGACACACAAGGACTCACACAAGGACTCACACAGGACTCACACAGGACTCACACAAGGACTCACACAAGGACTCACACAGGACTCACACAAGGACTCACACAGGACTCACACAGGAGGACATAAGGACACACAAGGACACACACAAGGACTCACACAGGAGGACATAAGGACACACAAGGACACACACAAGGACTCACACAGGACTCACACAAGGACTCACACAAGGACACACACAGGACTCACACAGGAGGACATAAGGACACACAAGGACACACAAGGACTCACACAGGACTCACACAGGAGGACATAAGGACACACAAGGACTCACAAGGACTCACACAAGGACTCACACAGGACTCACACAGGAGGACATAAGGACACACAAGGACTCACAAGGACTCACACAAGGACACACACAGGACTCACACAGGAGGACATAAGGACACACAAGGACTCACACAGGACTCACACAGGAGGACATAAGGACACACAAGGACACACACAAGGACTCACACAGGACTCACACAGGAGGACATAAGGACACACAAGGACACACACAAGGACTCACACAAGGACTCACACAGGACTCACACAAGGACTCACACAAGGACTCACACAAGGACTCACACAGGACACACACAGGACACACACATAAAAACACACACCAGAAGGACACACACGGGACACACATATATGAACACACACAGACCTGACCTGCGGTACTTGAACACAACACCAGGACACCAAACACACATTGTTTCTCTTCTTCCTGCAGATCTCCCAGACCTGTAGTTTCCGATCCATCCATAATAGCCCCCCCCCCCCCCCCCTCCTACACCCCCCCCCCCCCCCCCCCCTCCAAACCACCGCCCCCCCCACCCTCTCCCCTCCAAACCACCGGGTCCAGCCCTTCCAAGTGGCAGGTAGACGGGCCGGTATATACGGCGCTGCTGGCTCGCAACCCGGTGGGCTAATTACAAGGAGAGGCAACAAGTGAGCATTGTGTGGAGTCTCCGAGACACGGGAAGAAAGTGCTGTTTATCTCACCCCCCCCCCCCCCCCCCCCCCCCCCCCCTCCTCCTCTCCCCCCTCAACAAAAACAAAACGCCTCTGAGGGAGTGCGGTCGGGACTCCGGGGGTTGGAGGAGGAAGAGTGATGATGATGACGAGGAAAGATGCTTTAAGGGAATAAATTAGTACTAGTAGTAGCAGTAGTAGTAGAAGTAGCAGTAGTAGTAGAAGTAGTAGTAGTAGTAGCAGTAGTAGTAGAAGTAGTAGTAGTAGTACTAGTACTAGTAGTAGCAGTAGTAGAAGTAGTACTAGTAGTAGCAGTAGTAGTACTAGAAGTAGTACTAGTAGTAGTAGTACTAGTACTAGTAGTAGCAGTAGCAGTAGTCGTAGAAGTAGTAGTAGTACTAGTAGTAGTAGTACTAGTAGTAGCAGTAGTAGAAGTAGTACTAGTAGTAGCAGTAGTAGTACTAGTACTAGTAGTAGCAGTAGCAGTAGTAGTAGCAGTAGTAGAAGTAGTACTAGTAGTAGTAGTACTAGTACTAGTAGTAGCAGTAGTCGTAGAAGTAGTAGTAGTACTAGTAGTAGTAGTAGCAGTAGTCGTAGAAGTAGTAGTAGTACTAGTAGTAGTAGTACTAGTACTAGTAGTAGCAGTAGTAGAAGTAGTACTAGTAGTAGCAATAGTAGTACTAGTAGTAGCAGTAGCAGTAGTCGTAGAAGTAGTAGTAGTACTAGTAGTAGTAGTACTAGTACTAGTAGTAGCAGTAGTAGAAGTAGTACTAGTAGTAGCAGTAGTAGTACTAGTACTAGTAGTAGCAGTACTAGTACTAGTAGTAGCAGTAGTAGAAGTAGTACTAGTAGTAGCAGTAGTAGTACTAGTACTAGTAGTAGCAGTAGTAGTAGTAGTAGTACTAGTAGTAGTAGCAGCACTAGCAGTAGTAGTACTAGTACTAGTAGTAGCAGTAGTAGTAGTAGTAGTACTAGTAGTAGTAGCAGCACTAGCAGTAGTAGTAGTAGTAGCAGTAGTAGTAGTGCTAGTAGTAGTAATGGGGGGGGGCCAAGAGCACACACACACACACACACACACACACACACACACACACACACACAACATCCACTGTCTTTTACTCCAGGTTTTGAGATGAAATAACTTTGTTATTGATCACAGATAATCATGCAGAAACTCCCAGAAGAAACATTTACGACTTTATCCAAAAAGAACATTAAAAAACAACAACAACAACAACAACCAGCACTTCATGGTTCGTGGCGTTTGACACTGATGGATTCTGGCTCAGGAGGATCCCCCCCCAAAAAAACCCACACACACTCGCCAGCGGCCACCACTTGAACCGCGTCAACCGCCGAGTGCACACTTCTGGACTCGAGCATCCGGGACGTAAACACGAGGAAACCAGCAGGAGGAGGGGGGGGGGACAAGAAGAAGGAAAAGTGGACTTACATTTGGAGACACCGAGCTGTTGGGGAGGTAGGGGTCCGGCAGCATCAGGAACGGGTACCCCGGGTACGCCTGCGTTTTGTACATGCCGCCATCCTGATGCTTCGACGCTGCCGAGGGCCGAGAGCGAGAGAGAGTCACAAAGCGAGAACACGTTCCGGAAGGATTTCACCCTGACCGTTTTAAATGACACTCGGACGGGTGATCACCGTGGTGTCATTTAAAATACGTTACAATTGTATTTAAATGGATATAAAAGTTGCTCAAATGAAACAATGTATCCACAGGATATAAAAGTTGCTCAAATGAAACAATGTATCCACAGAATATAAAAGTTGCTCAAATGAAACAATGTATCCACAGGATATAAAAGTTGCACAAATGAAACAATGTATCCACAGGATATAAAAGTTGCTCAAATGAAACAATGTATCTACAGGATATAAAAGTTGCTCAAATGAAACAATGTATCTACAGAATATAAAAGTTGCTCAAATGAAACAATGTATCCACAGGATATAAAAGTTGCTCAAATGAAACAATGTATCTACAGGATATAAAAGTTGCTCAAATGAAACAATGTATCTATAATGTACGACAACAAAAATAAATAAGGATACACTGATGCTTGTTCCCGGTTACTTCACGTCGAGCTCGGACCGCGACGCCGGGAGACAGAAGCGTGACGAGCATCACCTCGCCTGAGAGGCGTGAACTCCCGGAGCCTATGTGTTAATGTTTCTCCCACCACCAACACCACCAACACCACCCCTGTGAGGCGTCGGGATGGGGGGGTGGGAGGGCCACGGGCGGCACTAAACGCACACCAAACTTTTTCACTGGTTCCAAAACGTTTTTACCGATTGCCATAAGCCAAGTGATGGAACATGAATCTACATTTGATGAAGATGTTGCACGAAGGACCGTCTGTAATTAAACCCGACACTTCTTTTTGAGGGGATGATAACAAACCTCTGGAGGGCCCCGGTTGACCTCACTTTAAAGTAACAACGGCTGCACTTCTCACATGTGTTGAGACGCGTTCGGCACACGAGCACGAAGACGGAGCGACGAGTCGAAACACGAGTCGGTCAGTCGACTAGTCGCTCGTGTTTCGGTCTCGACGAGTCGTTTGTTTTCACGCCGAATTTATTTCAGAGAAACTTTACGAGCGAGATTTAAAGTTTAAAGGTTTTTTTTTGTGAACTCAAGTTTCACGGCTCGGTTGACAAAGAATGGGCCGAATAAGAATTTTTTTAACGAAACTTTTGATTATTTACTATTAAAAAGCAGATAATCTCTTACCTGAACACAAATACAAGACATCTACCCCCCCTCCAAAAAAAAGAAGATATATTTGAGGGATGAACTATAAGTGCACCTGAAAAGCAAACTCTTTGAAGTAGTTTTTTAATGCAGCAACACGTGTCCTCGTGCTTACTCTGACACAGTGGGGGGGGGCTTTCTTTATCACCGCTCAGCTGCTTCTCAGATAGTCGTGGCTCCAGAGCTTGAAGTGTGTAAACGTGTGTGTGTGTGTGTGTGTGTGTGTGTGTGTGTGTTTCCTTTTCTTCCCCCCTTACCTCCGTCGAGATGCTCCCGGTGTTTCTCCGGGAAGCCCCTCTGCTCGCCCTGCTGTCCCCGCCTGACCGCCTGGAAGGGACCGACAACACACACCGGGTCAGACACACACACACACACACACACACACCCGCGGAATATCAAAGAGACCGACTTTTACAAGTGTTACAAAGTAACCATGAATAGCGCTGTGTTCTTTTTCTTTTTACTATAAAAAACGAGCCTTTTTCCGCGTTTCATCCACACACACACACACACACACACACTCTCTCTCTCCGTGCCAACCTACCGCTGCGTGCGGACTTTGATTGATTTCCGACTCGTTCACCAGGGAGGACTTGAGGTCGGCCAGGTCTCGCTCCGTGAACGCGTTCTCCTGTATTTTCTCCTCCTGCTCGCCTTCGTCTTTGAACGCGATCATCTCATCGTTGGCTCCCAGGTCGTCTCCGCCGCCGCTGCTGAGCTGAGGCATGTCTGCTTCTCCCCCACGTCCTCTTGCTATATATATATATATATTTATTTATATATATATATATATGTGTACACTTTGAAGAAATAAAAAAAAACAGAAAAAAAGAATAAAAAAAAAAAAGTATAAATAAAGGAAAGAATGAAGCGACTTTTTCTCTTCTTCTTCTCCTTTTTTCTTTCTTCCCCCTGTTATAAATGTCCTCGGTGTAGAAACCTCCGTCACATACAAGGGGAGGACTACAAAAAAAAAAAAAAAAAAGTTGCTGTGCGTCCGGGCCGGCTGGTTGCTGGAGCACTAATGTTCCCCGGCAGCAGCGAAGCAGCTCATTTGAGCCCCAAAGACAAGGCGACGAGACCCGACGATCAAAGGGCGCCGACCGGATGATTGACAGGTCCGATGACTTGTTGGGGGTTCGTGCGATTATTTCGAGAGAGAGAGAGAGAGAGAGAGAGAGAGACTCTTAAAGAGACAGCGCCTCCCATGAGCTCAGACGAACGGGCGTTATTCATGATTTTTTTTTTTTTTCTTCCAGGGGCGTGTTCACGTAGTGCGCGCTCCCCACGGTGGCGCGCATGCGTTTTAGTTTAGTTAAGTTTAGTTTAGTTAAGTTTAGTTGTAAATTGATGTACATCCCAATAGCATTATAATTGTAAAATGTATGCACAAGGATGCTTTGTGCTGAGCTAATTTATAATAGCTGTCCACAGGAGGATGATAATAAAGTATAATGTAAATAATCCCCTATATAATATTGTTAATAATAATAATAATAATAATAATAACAACAATTACAATCATAATAAGCATAACAAACAACAATAATCATAAAGTTAAAAAATACATACATACAAAAATACCATAAAACAGACACATCATAATTGATAAACACTAGTTATCATTTAATATAACAATGTCCAGTAATTTATTTAATTATTATGTATTACTACACGCGTTATTTTATACAACAGTATGTTCATTGATGAGCTGCTATACTACTATACTTTTTAAACAGACTCATGCGTTTGATTGCTTCTACTTTGACTGTGGAGTATATTAAAGTCGCACATACATGAAATATATTAAGGAATATACATTAAAATTAAAAGGATGTGAATTAACGCACACAAAACATTGCGTTTCCCTTTATTTTGCTCAAGAAGAGCCGTTGGACACGGTGACCAATCAGCTGCCGTCTCGTGCCCGAGACCCCGCCCTCTAACTCGTGTGATTGGCTCACATTAAAACGCGTGTCTGGTCCTTAGCTCTGGATTTAAAGGTTTACCACTGATTCTTAAGGGAAAAGTAAAAATGTAAATGTACATTTTTTTTGGTGTGTGTGTGCGTGTTATCGTCATTAAGCTGGTTAATAACTTAGTTAATTACGCATCGCAGACGTCCCTTTGTAGCGGCTGTCGTCTCATTTGTTGTCCGTCTTTTTTTTCACGTTTCGGGAAACAAAAAGCTCGGCGGAGTAAAAAAGAAATGAAAGAGAAAGAAAGAAAGAGAGAGAGAAAGAAACTGCAAAATGTAGGACATTCTGTAAAAAAAAAGAAAAGAAGAAACATCAGACGGCGCGGCGTGCTCATCAATAACAGATGCGCTGCATGTTCCTGACTGGTCCTTACATCCCACAGATTTTGTAACGGCCTCCAAAAACAGCAAAAAGTGTTAAAAAAAAAAAAAAAAAACTGCAAGAAGAAGAAGAAGAAGAAAAAAGAAAACAGTTCAAAGATGTCGACTCGGAGTTCTTATCAAACATAACTTGCCTCCCGATGCATTTTTAATGCCGGTACAGTAGCCGGTCTTCAGTGAGTTTTTTTTATTTATTTTTTTTAATTGAGAAATATTTATACACTCCCACGCTGTGACTTAATACTCGACTTAATCTGAGGCGGCTCGCCTTGAATGGAAAACGACGACGCACAGCTGGGACGCGGAATTAAACACAAACAAGAAAACGGGACCCGACATTTGCATAAAGACGCATATTTATACGATATCGTCGATGCATATTAATAAAAAGATTAAAATGAGAGGTTTTAATGCATGCAAATCTAAATTATAAATGAGTTGTTTAAACTCCTTGTTTATTCGCCTTGATTAAATATAGACAGCACTTTTTTTGGGGGGGGGTAGGGGGGGGGGGGGTCTTCCCCCGCTGAGACGGCACCTCGGAGGCCGCGCTGCCTCGTGAGCTCGCCGCTCTGATCTCAGAACAGTTTCCCATGATGACGGTTGTACGCACATTCATCACATGGGTTCACAGGTTCACCTAAGGCTACAGGCTACAGTCTGTCTGTCCCCCCCTCTCTTTCTCTCGCTCTCTCTCTCTCACACACACACACACACACACACACACACACACACACACACACACACACACACACACACACACACACACGCACTCAAAGACAGATACACGGAACAGAAATCCAGAAATAAACACACTTTCTGCACACATCTCTGTCTCTCTTGAAATACTTTGAGGCGCTCTGACCTACAAATACTTTCTATCTCTTTCTATCTGTCACACACACACACACAAACACACACACACACACACACGCACACACACACACACACTCTCTCTCACTGTTTTGCTTTGAGCTGTTTGATTATTCTTGTCGGATCATAGTCATATTTTAAATTCACACCATTCAGTCCAGAGTTTTTCTGACTCACTCACACACACACACACGCACACACGCGCACACACACGCACACACACACACACACACACACACAGACGTACACACACTCAGCTGTTGTGACATCACACATCATCTGCTGGCAGGAAAGGCCAAATGAGGCGGGATGAGCAGATAGAAAGGATAAGGAAAACAAAAAAGGGGATGCGTCGTCGCCGTGGTCGCCGCCATCGTTGTCGCCAACGTCGTCGTCGTCGTCGTCGTGGCGACCCCAGAAGGCAAGGTTTTCACATGCAGACACAGAGGCTATGTATGAACACTGGTGGCTGTTCTGGTGATGCAAAGATGTTCCTGCTGATTGAAAGCTTATGAATCTAGCAGAGCCAACAATCACTTGAAAAATATCAGAAGGCAAATTCTTGGTGATTTTATATGCTCCGTGTATATTATATATATATAGATATATAGATATATTTTTTACATGTCGTTGAAAATATTTAGCATACCGGTTGAAATGTCAGCAAGCATAACGTCTCCATTGGAAAATGTATATTCTGTTGTTGTCGAATGTTGGATTCCCAACTAGTGTGTCTTGTTTCTGAGAAGGGAAGCCAATGCAGAAGCTGCATTCTCTCTACTGACCACCAGGGGGAGACTCCTCTGGTTGTATAGAAGTTTATGCTTCATGTGTTAAAGCTGCATTCTCTCCACTGACCACCAGGAGGCGGCTCCTCTGGTTGTATAGAAGTCAATGCTTCATGTGTTAAAGCTGCATTCTCTCTCCTGACCACCAGGGGGCGACTCCTCTGGTTGTATAGACGTCTATGCTTCATGTGTTAAAGCTGCATTCTCTCTCCTGACCACCAGGAGGCGGCTCCTCTGGTTGTATAGAAGTCAATGCTTCATGTGTTAAAGCTGCATTCTCTCTCCTGACCACCAGGGGGCGACTACTCTTGTTGTATAGAAGTCAATGCTTCATGTGTTAAAGCTGCATTCTCCCTCCTGACCACCAGGGGGCGACTCCTCTGGTTGTATAGAAGTCTATGCTTCATGTGTTAAAGCTGCATTCTCCCTCCTGACCACCAGGGGGCGACTCCTCTGGTTGTATAGAAGACTATGCTTCATGTGTTAAAGCTGCATTCTCTCTCCTGACCACCAGGAGGCGGCTCCTCTGGTTGTATAGAAGTCAATGCTTCATGTGTTAAAGCTGCATTCTCTCTCCTGACCACCAGGGGGCGACTCCTCTGGTTGTATAGAAGTCTATGATTCATGTGTTAAAGCTGCATTCTCTCTCCTGACCACCAGGGGGCGACTCCTCTGGTTGTATAGAAGTCTATGCTTCATGTGTTAAAGCTGCATTCTCCCTCCTGACCACCAGGGGGCGACTCCTCTGGTTGTATAGAAGTCTATGCTTCATGTGTTAAAGCTGCATTCTCCCTCCTGACCACCAGGGGGCGACTCCTCTGGTTGTATAGAAGACTATGCTTCATGTGTTAAAGCTGCATTCTCTCTCCTGACCACCAGGAGGCGGCTCCTCTGGTTGTATAGAAGTCAATGCTTCATGTGTTAAAGCTGCATTCTCTCTCCTGACCACCAGGGGGCGACTCCTCTGGTTGTATAGAAGTCTATGATTCATGTGTTAAAGCTGCATTCTCTCTCCTGACCACCAGGGGGCGACTCCTCTGGTTGTATAGAAGTCTATGCTTCATGTGTTAAAGCTGCATTCTCTCCACTGACCACCAGGGGGCGGCTCCTCTGGTTGTATAGAAAAATTAAACATATATATTCCTGACGCGGTGACATAGGAAATATAATCACGGTGCAAATGAACGATTACGCAACGATAGCGTCGGCGTGTTAATGACTCATTTAGTACGAGGAGCCCATTTTGCATTTCCACTGCTTCTTGTATCTTTTTTCATTTTATTCTTTTACAAAGATGAATCGCGGGCTGGTTCAGAAACAGATTACATACTGCGCTTTCTGAAGAAACATTAAAGCTGCAGAGTAATGAAATCATGTCCTTTCATTGGGGTTAAGCCACATCCAAGCCAACGGCTCTTAACTGGAACCACTTGTGTGCTTTTTATTGGTCGTTTTCCCACAATCAAAACCATGTCCTCCCTGGGCAACAGAAATGTTTTCTACGCTTCTATTTGGCTTTGTGGAACAGTATAAAAGTCATCAAGTATATGCAGAGTGTTTGTTTTAGTGAGATTAAAAGATTATGATTATGTTGCATTGTTTTTAAATATGAAGTGGACCGCCACCGATGTGCACGCCAACAACATGGGAAGGTTTAAAGAAGAAGATGTGCAGGTTTCATGCAGCAGATTAAATGTGTAGATAATAGATATCGCCAAAGAAACTTCCCCAGTTGATTACTTACATCTGAAATATGTTTCGATATGCAGACGAGGTATTGACTCTTTAGATATGTGCTAATTTCTTTTTTATGCATTTCTAGAACAGAAATACTGAATCATTGTTCATTTTGTTGACATATTAGAATCAAAGGTTTTTTTTTTTAGAGAGCAAATGTTGTTTATCTCTGTGTATCACCCCATAAATAAATAAATAAATAAATATGGCAGCAGCCATAAAAAAAATAATATTTTCGCCATATATTTGGGAATAAAATGTTGTGTAAATCAGGCCATGAATGATGTATGAACAAACCCGTCACTAAAAACCTTCAGAATTCAGAGAGGAGTGAAAGTCTGAAGAGAAAACATGAAGATATGTTTGGTAAAATACATGTTGAAGACTCTCCAGGTGAATATGAACTAATACATATAAACTTTCATCAAGACCTCCAGCTCGTCCCGTGAAACCGGCTTCAGCTCAAAATGAACCCACACAAAAACACAACTTCATAATAATAATAATAATAATAATAATAATGAGTTCCAGTTGGCTGATTCAAATGTGTCCGTCTCTTTTGATCCCTTTACCTCTTCGTTAGCTCCTTATCAAACATTTATGAGCTGATATCACAAATCTGAGCAGAGGCTCCGGGGTAAAAATCAACAAACACAAACAGAGAAAAGGGGGGATGAGCTTTGAAGAGAGAGAGAGAGGGGGAGAGAGAGGGAGAGAGAGAGGACGAAGACACACATTCATGCTTCAGGATCTTCTTCTAGTGCCATCTTTCTTGAACATGTTTCATTCAGTGCTCGCTAAGTGTGTAGGAGGAGATATCTCTCTTGTTGTTGTTGTTGTTGTCGTGTCGAACCGACTACATCTCAGTCTGGAACAAAAGCCCTCCAACCCGTGCTGCCTGCTCCCTTGAAGCTCAGGCAGGGAGCAGAGCTGCAGTTTGGAACAGCTCCAATCTTCACTCCGGTTCATGAACTTTTTAAAAAGAGGCGCGTTAGCTCATCGTTAGCTCATCGTTAGCTCATTGTGGCCCCCGGCTCATTGTTAGCTCATCGTTAGCTCATCGTGTCCCCCAGCTCATCGTGGCTCATCGTTAGCTCATAGTTAGCTCATCGTGGCCCCCGGCTCATTGTTATCTCATTGTTAGCTCATAGTTAGCTCATCGTTAGCTCATCGTGGCCCCCGGCTCATTGTTATCTCATTGTTAGCTCATAGTTAGCTCATCGTTAGCTCATCGTGGCCCCCGGCTCATTGTTAGCTCATTGTGGCCCCCAGCTCATCGTGGCTCATCGTTAGCTCATCGTTAGCTCATCGTTAGCTCATCGTGTCCCCGGCTCATTGTTAGCTCATTGTTATCTCATTGTTAGCTCATAGTTAGCTCATCGTTAGCTCATCGTGGCCCCTGGCTCATTGTTAGCTCAATGTTAGCTCATCGTGGCCCCGGCTCATTGTTATCTCATTGTTAGCTCATAGTTAGCTCATCGTTAGCTCATCGTGGCCCCCGGCTCATTGTTAGCTCATCGTGGCCCCCAGCTCATTGTGGCTCATCGTTAGCTCATCGTTAGCTCATCGTATCCCCGGCTCATTGTTAGCTCATTGTTATCTCATTGTTAGCTCATAGTTAGCTCATCGTTAGCTCATCGTGGCCCCCGGCTCATTGTTAGCTCAATGTTAGCTCATCGTGGCCCCGGCTCATTGTTATCTCATTGTTATCTCATCGTTAGCTCATCGTTAGCTCATCGTGGCTCCTGGAGAATGGGCCCCCGTGGCGACTGGAAACACCACCAACACCAACACACCGCCAGCTGGTTCTCTGGGTTGGAACGGGGGAAAGAAGAAGCTACGAATACTCACTTCACGACAGGTCGTTTATATTCTGTACGTTTTCCATATTTGAAGACTCCGCTGTGAACATGCTGACGAACCCCGTCACACACATCTCAAGTCTAACAGTTTGTGTGTCCTCGTTTCCTCCCTCCTCGCACTGTTTCCCCTCTCCGCGCATTAATTGAGACGCGAGGAAACGAGGTGAGGGAAGGAAACGTGCATGCAATTTAACATTGTGCCCTTTTCAAAATAAACCTCCGTCTTCATAGGAAGTAAACTCAGTTTAGGAAACACGTGACGAGAGACTCTACTAAAACAACACATATTCTGTAACTAGATATCCCGTGAATGAATGTAAGTTGAACACGAGCAACGTGATCGTGAACCAGGAAGTAGAAAGGTCAGCTGACCAATGGGAAGGGAGACTCAAGAGCCACAAGACGATGAGATACTCGGGGGAGAGTTACGTAACGCGGGGACGACGCTCAGTCAGCAAAAAAAACAGAAATAAAAAAACAAACAAAATGAAACCGCTTTATTTTTGGTTACACAAGATAAGAATGATGATGATGATGATGATGATGAGGAGGAGGAGGATCAGACCTTGGCCTTTGGTCTGCAGGTTACAGCGCCCTCCACACACACACACACACACACACACACACACACTCTTGCTCACTGGCAGGGGAGACGTGCTGTAATCTGGGAGGCAGGGAACAAAGGGCCTCGTTAATGCAGAGACTTGCAGGGGCCTTTGATGTGGAGCCAAGCCATTCACTCCTCACACACACACACACACACACACACACACACACACGCGCGCTGACGCACACACGTATTTACAGAAAGACAGAAACATGCATATGTGTACACAGAGGCACGCACCCGGACGCACACACGCATCCCTTTACCACAGAATGCCTCAAACACACATTTAGAGTAAAAAAAGTGTGATGTTCCTGAGTGGAGGCGGCGTGGCGGCTATTTAAAGCTCGGCGCATTAGACCCGACACACACACACACACACATACACCCACACACACACACACACACACACACACACACACACACACACACACACACACAGATGAACCACAGGGCTGCAGCTCGACTCAACGGAAACTTATTTTGTCATTCTTTTTTTTCACTGGAACTGAAATCTGAAGAGTTTCACGAGCCGTTCGCTGCGTTTTCCACCGGAGAGACGCACATGTTAGCATTCTGATGTTAGCCGTTAGCTCCCTGCCGAGCCCCATTATAATGTGATTTATTGTTCACTTTTGTTTATTTGCATTTCATCTTTTTAGTCTCTGAAAATCATTAAAATAAACTATTATATATAAAATATAAAATATATATTTAATATAATATATATAAAATATATATTTAATATAATATATATATGCATTTATATTTATATATATATGTATATATATAAATACATATATATATATATATAAATATATATATATAAAATATATATTTAATAGAATATATATATATATATATATATATATATATATATATATATATATATATATATATATTCGCCACTTTGGACCAGTTGATATTTAGCTCGATCCCAAAGATCTGCTCAGTTTCTAGTTACATATCTTTATTTTACTTCTTTGTATCTTTTAATTTGCATTGTGGGTTTTAGGGAAGAAAAAAACCCAACAACCCATCAATCAATCAAACTGTGTGGCACGTTTGATTGGCAGGCAGAGCAAACGTGGCACATGACAACAACAACATACCAATATTTACCACTACACGATCAATGCATGCATGCCAGATGATGAAATAATGTCATTAAAAGTCACGATTACATCATCATCTGCTTTGAGACCGCTTTAAATTTGACAAAATGGCTGTTGTGGCTCAAAGTTTGGGAAGAGCTGTAAAAACAACAACAACAACAACAACAACATAATACTTTTAAAAACAAACTCATAGCCGGCTCTCATTCGCTGCTCGGAGCTTCCCATGAAAACCTCGTTGTTTAAAAATGTCACTGAACCAAAACTCAACATTTATCTTCGGCGAGTCCACCTTTACACATCGGTCCCCTCGGCTGCCAAGAGGCTGGAAAACAGTAAGAAGGAGAAGAAAATCACTTTGTAACTGGCACCAGGGGGGGGGGGGGGGGGGGGGCGGGCAGGGGGAGGGGCTTGTGGTGATGCTAACGAGTTAGCCATGCGGCGTCCCCAGATGGTCCATCATGTGTGGAGCTTGATGTAAACGTCCGTTCGGAAGCAACGGGCAGCTCAAGGACAGTGGTGTCTGATGATGACCACACACACACACACACACACACACACACACACACACACACACACACACACACACACACACACACACACAGACGACACAATGACAAGGAACAAAACTAAAAACTAAAATCACAATTACAGCCTCCACAAATCCACCATTGTGCTCGCTCTCCTCTGGGCTTTTTCAGAAGAGGAATAAGAGGAAAAGAGGAGCGTCACAAATCCGGAGCGAGAGATCAGAGCGCTCTCAGACTAAGCCTCCATTTACTCTGATGGCAGGCCCATTAAATGTGTGCGTCCACAGTGGTCTCTTTCTAGTGGTGAGTGGGCGGCTCCCAGTCCTGCAGTTGACAGCTAGCAGCCGATTCTGGGATCAGTTTTTCCGCAGCAAAAGGGACTGATGTGGCACGGAGGAGGATGTGGATTCCTATGATGGATCATTGTTTAGGTTTGTGGAGCGCGCGCGCGTGCGCGTGTGTGTGTGTATGTGTGTGTGTGTGTGTGTGTGTGTGTTTCCATGCCAGTTCATGCAGTTGAAGATCAAGGGTTTCAGCATCGGCCCCGCTGCACATACATGTGTGCATTGGAAGCAGCAAACACATGTGAACTACACGCGTCCGTGCGTGTGCGTGAACACGCACGGACGCACTTCAATGAAGTGGCAGAAGGTGAACAAAGTGTAATTTCCTCTCCCTCAGTCAGGATCAGCTCCACCTTTCAGCTCCATAATTGATTCATTTAAATAAAAGAAACCGAAAGAGTTAAAGTGGTCCTCCCGATTGAATAACCTGCCACGCGTACACAAGATGAGTGTCACTTAAAAACAGTTATTTTACTCCGAGGTAAAGATTGGCTTTTTCAAAATTGCATTCTTCTGCTTCCTGTCTCTTTTTATTATATCACTATTTGACAAATAAATCAGCGAATCGTCTGCATAATAAATTGTGTTTTGTGTCTGTTCTTGTTTTTAAACAAAAGTCTTCTTTAAGTGAAGGACGAGCACGGCGGTGGGAGGAAGGAGCGTAACGTAGGACAGCAGATATCATCAGGGGGAACGTTACAGTCGAAATGTGATGCCTGATATTCAGAGATGCAAAGCATTCTGCAGGGCGGCGATGATACGAGTAAAAACCAATTAACCAATTAACCAATCAACCAATTAAACGGGGAAAGGAGCCGGAGCTGCCACTGTTCCTACTCTGGTTCACCAACCTCGTCTCACGGGAGGCCCAATAAACAGCAGCACATTCCGCTGGCAACGGACACATTTTAGGCTTTTCGCGTGTCGTTTTCCCTGAAAAAAAACAACTTTGTGAGGTTGAGGAGAAACATCGTGATTGGGCTTTAAAAAAGTACGTGAACCAAGTGAAGCGTAAACAACGTAACCAACACGTTCTGCAGCTTGGTCAGTGCCGCTAAACTGTCCACCATTACCTACGATTAAGCTGCATTCTCTCTCCTGACCACCAGGGGACGACTCCTCTGGTTGTATAGAAGTCTATGCTTCATGTGTTAAAGCTGCATTCTCTCTCCTGACCACCAGGGGGCGACTCCTCTGGTTGTATAGAAGTCTATGCTTCATGTGTTAAAGCTGCATTCTCTCTCCTGACCACCAGGGGCGACTCCTCTGGTTGTATAGAAGTCTATGCTTCATGTGTTAAAGCTGCATTCTCTCTCCTGACCACCAGGGGCGACTCCTCTGGTTGTATAGAAGTCTATGCTTCACGTGTTAAGCTGCATTCTCTCTCCTGACCACCAGGGGGCGACTCCTCTGGTTGTATAGAAGTCTACGCTTCATGTGTTAAAGCTGCATTCTCTCTCCTGACCACCAGGGGTGACTCCTCTGGTTGTATAGAAGTCTATGCTTCATGTGTTAAAGCTGCATTCTCTCTCCTGACCACCAGGGGGCGACTCTTCTGGTTGTATAGAAGTCTATGCTTCATGTGTTAAAGCTGCATTCTCTTTCCTGACCACCAGGGGGCGACTCCTCTGGTTGTATAGAAGTCTATATAATGACTCTACTTCTCTTGATGTATTCCCTCAGTAAACATTGTAAACATTAGTTTTTGGTCTCAATCTCTAGTTTCAAGTCCTCTTCAATACAGCGTGATGTTCATTTAGTAAATTATGGTCATTTAGAGTCAAACAGACCATAAAGCAGGGGATGCTTTAGGGCGGGCCTACAAGGTGATTGACAGGTCGCTGCTGCTACCAGAGCACTCTTTCATATTCCAAATAACTTAAGTTAATCGATGCTAAATAGCCGAGATGGCGATGGCCGTATTTTAATATGGCGACTTCCCGAACAGCGACTCCATAGTCCGCCCCACGATGGCCCAAATAAACCCACCTTCCCATGGACTTCCACGAGGAAAGAGTCGTCTGTAAAACACATCTATGAATAGCTCTTATTACGAGCCTTGGACGAGTCCCCATCACGCAGAAGAATCCGCGGATTATTCCTCTAAATACTCGGACGCCACATTTTCTTTGGCGTAAGAGACGGTCGACAAAAAAAAAGGAAAAACATCCAGAATTCTCCTCCAAAAACCCTCCACATCCCACAAGAAGTTTTCCTAAGAAGAATAAATGAAAAAGTACATCCCAGAGAATATGAATTCAGAAACGATGACGTTAGAAACGTTTTTCTCAGAAAGTCTCTTCAAGGTCGAGAGACGAATCCTCAGAGTCTATCTGAAGGTCAGATCATCTCACGTGTCCTACATGTCTCACATTGTTGGTATAAAAAGCCCCCCCCCCCCCCCCCCGTCTTCTGCTTTCAGGTCTTTCAAAGACGCTCTGAGTGGCAACGTGTTCGTCTCTGTTTACATCTTCTTTGATGGACATCAGAGGAAAATGAAAACAACGTATTTTTGTTTTCATAATGCTCGCGCTGGATCTCTGCTGCTGCCGATGTTTCCGGTTGTTAAAAATGTTGTTTTTTTGGGTATCAAACTCAACAGACGTTGCCCTGAAAAAAATAGAATAAATATGTACAGATTGGGATGAAATATGACATTTTCCTTATTAAAATACACTCGCCACTTTTATTTTTCAATATAAACTTGTTTAAAACTACTCTTATGTTGTTTTAACGTAAAGAAATGTGCGTATTTTATGGTTTTTTTTCTTTTATTCGTTATTTCTGGGGGTCAAAGGTCAGACTGCCTCCTGGAGAGCCCCTCGTTTTCCTCTCTGGTCATCGGCTCCGCTGGTCAGCTCCTCTGAAGGGGAGCGAGACTGACCTCTGGAGGTGCAGCAGGGAGACGCCTCACCACCTCCAGAGAGGTAGGAGGTCCTCAGACTCACCGTGAGCTCCACCACCTCAGACTCACCGTGGGCTCCACCACCTCAGACTCCATCACCGTGAGCTCCACCACCTTCAGAGAGGAAGGAGGTCCTCAGACTCACCGTGAGCTCCACCACCTCAGACTCCCTCACCGTGAGCTCCACCACCTCCAGAGAGGTAGGAGGTCCTCAGACTCACCGTGAGCTCCACCACCTCCAGAGAGGAAGGAGGTCCTCAGACTCACCGTGAGCTCCACCACCTCAGACTCCCTCACCGTGAGCTCCACCACCTCCAGAGAGGAAGGAGGTCCTCAGACTCACCGTGAGCTCCACCACCTCAGACTCCCTCACCGTGAGCTCCACCACCTCCAGAGAGGTAGGAGGTCCTCAGACTCACCATGAGCTCCACCACCTCAGACTCCCTCACCGTGAGCTCCACCACCTCCAGAGAGGTAGGAGGTCCTCAGACTCACCATGAGCTCCACCACCTCAGACTCCCTCACCGTGAGCTCCAGCACCTCCAGAGAGGTAGGAGGTCCTTAGACTCACCGTAAGCTCCACCACCTCCTGCGAGTAAGGAGGTCCTCAGACTCACCGTGAGCTCCACCACCTCAGACTCACCGTGAGCTCCAGCACCTCCAGAGAGGAAGGAGGTCCTCAGACTCACCGTGAGCTCCACCACCTCAGAGAGGAAGGAGGTCCTCAGACTCACCGTGAGCCTCCACCACCTTCAGAGAGGAAGGAGGTCCTCAGACTCACCATGAGCTCCACCACCTCCAGAGAGGTAGGAGGTCCTCAGACTCACCGTGAGCTCCACCCACCTCAGACTCACCGTGAGCTCCACCACCTCAGAGAGGAAGGAGGTCCTCAGACTCACCGTGAGCTCCACCACCTCAGGACTCACCGTGAGCTCCACCACCTCAGAGAGGAAGGAGGTCCTCAGACTCACCGTGAGCTCCACCACCTCCAGAGAGGAAGGAGGTCCTCAGACTCACCGTGAGCTCCACCACCTCAGATCTCACCGTGAGCTCCACCACCTCAGAGAGGAAGGAGGTCCCTCAGACTCACCGTGAGCTCCACCACCTCCAGAGAGGAAGGAGGTCCTCAGACTCACCGTGAGCTCCACCACCTCCAGAGAGGTAGGAGGTCCTCAGACTCACCGTGAGCTCCACCACCTCCAGAGAGGAAGGAGGTCCTCAGACTCACCGTGAGCTCCACCACCTCAGACTCACCGTGAGCTCCACCACCTCAGAGAGGAAGGAGGTCCTCAGACTCACCTGTGAGCTCCACCACCTCCAGAGAGGAAGGAGGTCCTCAGACTCACCGTGAGCTCCACCACCTCCAGAGAGGTAGGAGGTCCTCAGACTCACCGTGAGCTCCACCACTCAGACTCACCGTGAGCTACACCACCTTCAGAGAGGAAGGAGGTCCTCAGACTCACCGTGAGCTCCACCACCTCAGACACTTTATGTGTCTCTGTTTTGATAAAAAAATATACTAGCGTCATGATTTCATGACTAAAAAGTACAAATAGAAGTAAACCGTCTCAGGCTCCACCCTATGAATTGTGGGTAAAATGGTCAAACTAACATGCGTCCTTCAGCATGGAGTAAAAACAACAACTGCAGAATCAGAAAGCGCATTATTCATCGCACCAGACTTTCTTTTTTTGGGGGGTTCCATCTGGATTCGATTGGCAACTCTTCTCAATACTTTACAGATTGTGAGGATTTATGGAACACACTAATGTATGACACACTCTCACGCGTCATCTTTACCCCGAGTGAAAGAATATCGACGCCAGCAGATTTATGGCTGCTTCATACTTTTCATGTTGTTGACCTTCAGAAAACACTCTTTGTATTATATGGTTGATGACAAAAGGTCGTCAGAGGTTCCCTAGTTTAAGAATATAATATTCAGATATTTAAGAATTTTTATTTGACTCAAAACTGAACCGTGAACTTTTTTTATTTTTTTTTTATTACATTTTTACATTTTCAACACAAGAGAACAGTCCTTGAGATTTAGATAAACGTAATAAAATAAAAATGAATAGTAAATAAACAAAACATGAACGCTAACCTTTGTGATGAACTTTTAATTAGTATTCATTTTTTAAAAGTCTAAAATACCTTTTTAGAGAAATATTGACCTTTTTGACCTCAAATAACAACACTTTATATCACGAGCTGTTGCGCAACATAAGGGACCGTTTCTTTTGAGACATTTAAAGACATTTCTGAGAAGAGAAAAAATACCTTCAAGCCATTTAAATTGTTTACAGAGCGTTTTCCTTATCAAACCTTTAAACTGAGAAAGTAAAAAATGACTGAACTGCTGCTGTGAAGCCACGGAGAGAGACAGACCATAACCTGACCCTGAATCAATATAAATATAATCAAAATCATATAAATATGTACTGTATGTGTATGTACAATTAATAAGATCTGGTGCGACCAATTATCTTCTTTAAGTCACATAATCGGGTAAATGAAGTCCACCTGTGTGCAATGGAGTCTGAGTATATATATATATATATATATATATATATATATATATATATATATATATATATATATATATATATATTTGTTTGTAGGCAAAATTATGCATTTAGAGAACTCCTTCCAGATGCAGTTTGGATGTTTGTAATTTAAGGTAAACAGGATGGAAAAGTTTACACAGACCTCCAGAATTGTTAAATAAACTTTGGTGAGGCAGGTCGAATAACTTGTAAAACGAACAAATACACAACAAATACACAACAAATACACGGCAACAACACCACAACAACGACCGTGATGGTCCAACGTTTGTGCTGTAAACAAAACCAAAGTGGAACACTGAAGCATTTGAGAGAACGCGATCGTATTCATTCAATGAGACACTGGAGGAAATTATGTTAACCTGCAATAAAATAATGTAAAATAATATGAAATAATGTGAAATAAAGTAAAATAAAATAATGTAAAAAATAAATAAAAATAGATCAAATAAAGTAAAATAAAATACTGTAAAATAAAGAAAAATAAAGTAAAATAAAATAATGTAAAATAAAGAAAAATAAAGAAAATAAAGTAAAATAATGTAAAATAAAATAATGTGAAATGGTGAAGTTCAAGTTGTTTTAATTGCAATTTAAAAACAAAATAAAAACAACATCCTACTTCCTCAATTCAGCAGACGTAATAATGAGTAATAAACTAAACGTCTAAATGAGGAGCTTCTAGTTTTCCAAGAGTCAACTTTCCTGAAGAAGCGAACGGTTTCATTATCAGCGAGCTGTCAGACCCGTAATCTCGCTTCGCTTTGTCAGTTCGTTCGTCGCCTCGGGCTTCGTGTTGACGTTTAATATTTACGCATCTCATTTTGACTTTGAGTACTTATTCTTTTTTAGGTCGGAAAAAGAGTTCATTTTTTAACACGGTTCATTTCCCCCAAAACTTTCATTGAAGTTATATGTCTAAAAATTAAGATTGTGTTTTAAAAAATATATATATATATATATATTCATTTCGCTTCACTTGAATCCTAAACAAATAAATGGATGAATATAAACAGTATGATGGTCTCCTAAAGCCGGCGCAGGTGAACGCCACAACCCTCTGAACACACATGAACCCCGGCGCCTACCTGCCAGGTAGCGCACGTGGCAGTCGTTTAAATTCAATTTGCTCGGCTGCTCCCCGCCTGCGTCTCGGGGCCTTTTCATACAGTAGAAGGCACAAGGCGCGCGGAGATACCGCGCCATCCGCTACCTCCTTTGATGTTGGCGAGGCACCTGAGGGGCAGGGGGTGGGTGAGGTGGGGTGGGGGGGGATGGTGAATATGGAGAATTTGTTGATTACAGGGTCCTGTATTCAGCACACACACGGGTGCGAGGCGGGGTATGGCACGAGGCTCGGCGCGGTAAAGAGTTCCATATTGGATCATAATGCATGCTCTTCCTGATCAATGTGGCTAAAGCATCGCCTTCACTCGTCGTGAACACTTTTATCCAAAGCGCCTTGAACGACCACAGGTGGTTCCCAGGCCCCGCCCACAGCAGCGCTCTGTCATTACTCCACCGGGGGTTCGTCGTTAAAAAGGTGCCATCTTTAAAGGTGACTACAAAGAGGCTCATTTCAACTCTGCGCTTGGAAGCGAAGTCCACATTTAGTCGAGAACGGAGGCGTCAAGATGAAAGAAATTATACATGAATGTGTTTGGTGAATGTATGATGTTTTTATTTTTATTTTAGTAAAGCGCTAAGTTGCGTTTTTTAATTAGTAGGGTGCAGATCCTGTCCAGGTGTGCGATTGAATGACTACAACCCACAATTGGCTAACCCCCCCCTCCCGTCTAGACACTAACGTGCAGTGAGGCGTCGTCAAACTTCATTCAAACTCTAAATCAAGCGGCCATGTATGAAGGCCAAGCTCAACATTAAACCCATCAAGCTTTCTGCAGCGACCGAGTGCGACAATGAAGCGTGTGAACTGGTAGTTCAGTTAGCTGTTAGCTGTTAGCTGTTATCTGTTAACTTTAAGTTGTTATCTGTTAACTGTTAGCTGTTAGAAGTAAGCAGTTAGCTATTAACTGTTAGCTGTTAGCTGTTAACTTTAAGCTGTTATCTGTTAACTTTAAGCTGTTAGCTGTTAACTGTTAGCTGTTAGCTGTTAACTTTAAGCTGTTATCTGTTAACTGTTAGCTGTTAGCTGTTAGAAGTAAGCAGTTAGCTGTTATCTGTTAGCTGTTAACTATCAGCTGTTAGCTGTTAATTGTTAATCATTAGCTATTAACCATTAGCTATTAACTGTTAGCTGTTAGCTGTTAGCTGTTAACTGTTAACTGTTAGCTGGTAGCTGGTAACTTTAAGATGTTAGCTGTTAACTGTTAACTGTAAGATGATAGCTGTTAACTTTAAGCTGTTAGCTGTTAACTGTAAGATGTTAGCTGTTAACTGTTAACTTTAAGCTCTTAACTGTTAACTGTTAACTTAGAGGACATAGAGGTGTGGATGAAACTCAATTTTCTTCAGCTAAACAGTTCAAAAACAGAAGCCATCCTAGTTGGCACACCACATCAGCTCCGCTCTTCCACCATCACCTGTATCACCTTCTCCGGTCAAAACGTCCCTCTTTCCACACCTGTCACCAACCTAGGTGTTAAAATGGACCCCAAACTCACTTTTGACACCCACATCAAACACCTCTGCAGGGCAGCTTTCTATCAGCTCAGGAACATCGCCCAACTCCGTCCAACACTTACCCTGACAGATGCAGAGAAGCTTGTCCACGCCTTTGTCTCGTCCAGACTGGATTACTGTAATGCTCTCCTCATCGGAATCTCTAACAGGAACATCCAGAGACTGCAACATATTCAGAACAGCGCTGGCAGGATCCTGTTAAGAGTCCGCAAATACGACCACATCACCCCGTTCTGAAATCATTACACTGGCTCCCCACCCCACTCAGAATTGAGTATAAGCTCTCCCTCCTCACTCATCAGTGCATTCATGCCCCGCAATACCTAAAAGAACTACTCACCCTCCAGACCTCCTCATTCACCCTCCGCTCTGCAACCAGAAACACCCTCCAAGTCCCCAGAACCAAGCTCCGCACTATGGGCGATCGGGCCTTTTCCTCTGCAGCTCCGAGGCTGTGGAACACCCTCCCCGACCATCTGAGGGCCCCACAGACTGCAGAGGCTTTTAAACGTGACCTGAAAACTCACCTTTTTAAGATAGCTTACTGCTAAAATATCCTCTATAGGCTCTGCTTTTAAATTTATTTTAAATTTATCCTTAAATGTTCTTGTTTTAACTTTCTGCTCTGTAGCACTTTGAGATTGCTAAATATAAAGTGCAATACAAATAGAATTTATTATTATTATTATTAACTGTTAACCATTAGCTGTTAACTGTAATATGTTAGCTGTTAACTGTTAACCATTAGCTGTTAACTGTTAACTGTAAAATGTTAGCTGTTAACTGTTAACTTTAAGCTGTTAGCTGTTAACTGTTAACTGTAAAATGTTAGCTGTTAACTGTTTGCTGTTAGCTGTTAGAAGTAAGCAGTTAGCTGTTAGCTGTTAGAAGTAAGCAGTTAGCCGTTAGCTGTTAGCTGTTAGCTGTTAACTGTTAGAAGTAAGCAGTTAGCCGTTAGCTGTTAGCTGTTAACTGTTAACTGTAAGATGTTAGCTGTTAACTGTTAGCTGTTAGCTGTTAACTGTTAGCTTTAAGCTGTTAGCTGTTAGCTGTTAGCAGTTCGCTGTTAGCCAAACACACCATCCAAACCGCTGTGTCGTCACCGGCGGCCTCTGACGGGTAAGAGTGGCGAGTGAGGAGCCAGCAGGCGGTCAATAAAACGGGCAATAAAAGAGAAGGTGTGAATCCCCGTAACCATGAAAAGGGCGCTGAGCGTGCAGCCGCTGGCAGCCACGGGAAACAGCGTGCACAATGTGAGATTAAATAACAGCAATACAGCCATCTGCTGCATGTTGCGCCACACTGGAAAGCGGCGGCGCCCCTGTTGGCTAACGAGAGAGACAATCAATGCACCGAGGCCCCTGTTGGGCAACGCCGCGACGTCACCTCCGTTTTCCACAGAGCGAGGCGGCAGGTGGAGCGGCGGCGGCCATTATCAGCTCATCTCTACCTCGAGAAGCGGATACCGAGAAAACGGCTGCTAACCAGCTCGCGCTACGTTTCCTCGGACGCCATGAATGAGAGATAGAGATCGCTGCATCTGCTGCGTACACACACGCACACACGCACACACACACACACACACACGCACACACGCACACGCACACACGCACACACGCACACACGCACACACGCGCGCGCGCACACGGTTCCGACCACAGTTGAGCCTTTGACATTTTCTCATGCCTCCAGTCTGTTGCTACCAAAGTTCAGACAGGAAGGACCGCGCGTCTCTCGCTCTCAACGCCAGGAACAAAAAAAACACGTGAATGTTTAAAGTCGAATAACCCGCAACGGCAAACGGCTTGTTTTCCAACTCGTGTGTCACTTCTTTTTAAAGGGCGAACCTCCAGTTGGAGTTGAGTAACACACCTGACTTCAGGCCTCGTGGAGCGAGGCTACGGGTCTTTGCCGTCATCACGACTAGTTGGTTGTTCATGCAGGTTATTATTATTAAAGATGAAATCACGGTAAACTATGAATAAATGTGTGTGTGTGTGTGTGTGTGCGCTAATCTAATCATTTAAAGCATTTGTTTAATTTCACGACAAGAGGTTTTGTTTTTTCCTTTTTACCTTTTGGACTTTACGTCGTCCCCTCTTTTCTGTGAAGCAGGGGAAACTTTTACCATTAAAACAACATAAAAAAATTAAAAACTTTTAAAACGTGCTGAACGTTGCGTTTTGAGAGGAAGGTTTCGGGCTGACCTGCGGGAGTGTGAAGGGATTCATTCCCTCTGTCGTAGGACTCTGGGCTGCAGAGGGACAAGCCACTGACTGAAGGATGCAAGGATGCAAGGATGCAAGGAGAGGTCGAGGAGTTTGGACCCGGTGTGAATCGCTGAATAAAAAAAAAAAAAGAGAGAGATGACATACTGCCTTATTTATCCATATGCTGCATATTACGGCATCTGTTTACAATTTATCTTTATTTACTTTGGTGATGCTCGGCTCCGGGTTGATTAACATTTTTTCTTCTTTTTTCTCTGGCGTGTTTGTTGTCTTCTGGAGCGGGTTTTGATTTGATTTGAGTTGATTTGATTTGATTTGATTGGCACTCAGCAACGGACGTTTGAAGTGAGCGTACACAGCGTTGACTTTGAAGCTGGGGGGGGGGGGGGGGGGGGGGGCATCCATATGACTGGAGGACAATCTAGAAATGAATTCTGGGCGACAAACACGTGACTAGATGTTGATTCAATGTTACTCGAGATTCTTCGATGCAGGGACATGAAAAAAAATAGAAAAAACCTGAGATGGAAACTTCTAAATAAGTAAAATATGTTTAATGGCAACAAGATGGGGAGAGAGAATGAATGAAGCGGTGATTAATGTAATTAATCACCGCTTCCCATCGTGGTGGCCTTCAGCGTGTATATCTTGAAGACATTAGATTCTCCAAAAACAATATATAAAAAAAAAAAAAGAGAAAAGTTTGAAATCAAGCCAGCCGGCGCTGTTTGAAGAAGTTACACCTTTTAAAGATCTGCTGCAGCTGGAGGTCAGAACAGTCAATAGTTTAGTGACAGGAGGAATGCACTAATCCGTATTTAATATTCAATGTACTTAAAAAAAAATATATATATATATATTTACATGTTCAATATAAAATCCTCCCGGCAAAAGAGAAAAAAAAATGTTTGGCTTTGACTTTTCTCTCCAAGTTAATCTTGTAAACTTAATGTTTTGCATGTTAATCCTTTTCCATAAAGAACGCCGGCTCTTTGACTAAATGTGGCAGAATGTGTTGGAAACGAGATCAATTAGAAACAGTAGAGCAATATGAATGTTATGATATACCGATATCTAAATATATACCTATATATATATATATATATATATATATATATATATATATATATATATATATAGTATATGTAATAGAAGGGAATTAAAGTGAATCAGATTGTTGTATTCATATAGATTTTAAACAGCAGTTTCATTTTGAGCTTTTCCGGATACACTAAATGATTAAATGTTCATTTTCCTTTTTATTGAATTCTCTAATTTCTTAAGATGAATAAAGCATAATTTTATTTTTATTTTCATCTGATAATGTTTTTTATTTGCTCATGAAAAGTTTGTGTTTTTTTGGAGATACGGTTAAGTGACCTTCTCTGTGAATAAAAGGTTTGCAAACAAGAGCTCCGCCCACAAATCTACAACAACAACAAAAAGACGGTGAAAAGTAAAAGGATGACGTTTTTGTTTGTTTGCTGTAACAGTTCATAAATGACACTTTGCATAATTTAAATGTGAATCCGTCACACGCGTTCATCTCTCTGACACCCCACAGCGACCCACACTGACACCTAGCGGCTCCACCCCGTCACTGCGCCTCTCGCTCTCCATCCCTGCAGGTTCTCTCCACTTGTTTACAGGTCTGGAAGCAAACGCGTCACATATGAGCGTATGCATGAAATAAGAAGTGATTTTTTGGGGTGAAAGAGGTCCTCTGAGTTGCTGCCAGCTGCAAAGGAAGCGCCTGCGTTGCCTTCGCTCGACCACAACGTTTCTGAGAAATCCTGCACTCAGAGTTACGCTGCAGAGCGCCTGGCAGCACATCTCTCTGCAGCTTCACGCGTGAATATTTACACACGACTCTCCTGCTCGTGAACATCAGATGCTTTTTTTTGTGAGGATCTGGGAGCAATTTAAAAATAAACTATGTGTTTTATTCAAATGTAATTGTGCTGGAATTATTGAGATTATGTGTTTCTGCAAAACTGGAAATATTTATCTTGTGGTAATGCAGATCATTTACATCAATATACAACAGAATGTTATCAATATATAATAATATTATCAACCTAATGTACTCTAAGATTGTTGTATTCTTGTACATTTTAAACATATTTTATCGCGGTGAAATCAATGTATCTCATTCTGAGGTTTTCAGATACAATAAGTGATTAAATGTTAAGTTTTCTTTTACTTAATGAACTTCTTAATCAGGGAAATAATATACAAATAGCCTATATTATTATTATATTACATTATATGTTATTATATTATACTATATTATATTATTGCTGTTGCATTGACTTCTCAGCATCGTTGTTCGTGCTTTAAGCTGGTGGAGGTGAAACTATTTTACATATAAGTACATGTAGAGGAGTAAAAAGTACATTATATTGGAAACACTTGAGTATAGAGCCTCCAAAACTGTGTCTACGTGAATACCAGTAGCCTACTTGAAGTCACACAGCATTTTCTTATTGTATAAACACATTAATGTGGCTTAATTAGATCACATTAGATCAGTTGTTCTCTGAAATTCATATTTGATGTTGCAAACCCACAAATCAAGTGAGTAAAAAATAAATAGTTGAAAAAGCAGTCTGATGAAATGACCTTCATCGTGACAGCAGAGGTCAACCATGAGCTCGTCCTGTCCTCCTGCTCCCTTCAGGTGTGACGTCACGTTCCGGCTGTTCCGGGACCGTTTGTATGAACCGCACCCGGCGGCGAGGTGTGCGATGAAGGTGCGGTAAACTGATCTCCGGCCAGCTGTTAATGGGACTTCCTTTTTCTTTTTTTTATCCCTGGAATGCTGCGGGAGGAGTTGCGTGCTGGATTGAGTAAACTGCGCATGCGTGAAGATACAGCGCAGACACGTAGAAAGAGAGTGGTGTAAAGAAGCGAGATGATTCCCTTTTCGCTATTTCCGGTTTTGGGTGTCGCATGGCAGAGGATGAAAGGGAGTAATATATTACCACACCTATTTTCATTATTGTCGCTTAACTGAGTAAATAAAATATTTTCAAAAGTCTTAAATTCAAGATGTTACATAGAAGGTAGGGTACAGATTAAAAGGTGTACTCCATGTATGAGAAATAGCCAACTACAGCTGTCAAGTGTAGTGAGTAAAAAGTACAATATTCCCTCTGAAGTCAAGGATTTAAGTTGTATAATATATATATATATATATATATATATATATATACTTTTCATATTTTATAAACTGATTATATATGTTAGCCTTCTGCAAAGTAACTCTGTTAAATGTAGTGAGTAAAAAGTACAATATTTCCTCTGAAATGAAGTGTTATGTAGTATTTAAAAAAAGAAAAAAATATATATATACGTATATATACAAATAAACAATTTATATATAATTATAATTATATATACAAGTTATATATACATATATTAATTGTTTCTTTATATATATATAAATATAGTGTTTCTTTTATATATAAAAATATATATATATATATATTTATAAAGTAACAATTTATATTGTCTATATTGGCCTGTGTGGGAACAGTACGGTTCCCTCTGACGCCGCTAATGCTGAAATCCGGCTCGAACCATCTTGTCGTTTCGATTCGAATGTTGTATCTTTGACGATGACGCGGCCGGTGACGTACGCGACGCCGCACCACCTCGCTGCTGTCCTCCCTTTGTGCAGTTGACGAGCCCCTTCGCCACCAGGACAGGACCGCACCGAGGTACGCTGCGTGGCTCACATCGATACACAGCGCGGCGGAAGTGGGGTTGTATTACCAAACTGCGCTCTCGCTGCCGTCAGCCGGACAGTTATTATTCATTTTACCCGGAATAAATCGGATGAGAGGGAGAGATGCTAGGCCTGCTGCAGATAGCTAGCTAGCTAGCTGCTAGCTTGGTGCTAATGTCTTTCTGTGCGGTCATTTGACAGAGCAGCTGTTATTTGAAACCAGCCGGAAGTAAAGAAGCTGAGCTTAATAACCGTTTCACCTGTTTGTCACTTCCTGTCAGACCCTGCCGTCACGTGAGCCCTCTGGAGGCACGTGCCCGCTGTCCACCTTGATAGCTAGCTTAATGCTAATCTGTGGGGAGGGCAGAGAGATGCTGCCTCTGATAACCTCTGTGTCTTTGCTGTAGTCACCCTTTATTGTCGAGGGGGGGGGGAGGTTGGTAGGTTCTAATGTTCACAAACGAGACGTAACGGGGCAGCTGAGGTGGTGCTGAAGGGCAGTGATGTAACTTAGATGCTAGCCTCCTCATGCTGTGGGGTGTGTGCCCTTCTCTCTATTGTAAAGTCATTTGGTGTGATTGCTCCTTAAAGATGTAGATGTCCTCAACCTCGAGTCCTGGAGGTTCAGCCCAGTACCCCCCCAGGAACTAGACTGTGGGTGTCTTAGTCCAACGTCCTCTGCAGCCTCTGACACTTCTCCTTGTGGTCCACTTCCTGTCCAAGTGCTTCCAAGGTTTCAGGGGGCCTGCTGAGGGATTGAGGGAGGGGGGGTGGGTAGTGGTGGTGGTCTAGAGCCTTGTTATGTGTGGTGTCAGAGTCGGAGGCCTCGATTTGAGGAGGAAGTAGTGGATGCAGAGAAACATCTGGGGCCCAAACGTGCACAGGGAGGCGATGCAGAACATGTGTTGGTTGTTAACTGGAGGAACGGGCAGGATTCTCAGATTTTGAGGAACACAATTGATTTTGTTGATTGACAGGTTGACAGCTAATTCGTGCAATTATAATATTTTTTAACCCCATGCGCTCACGCCAGACTTCCCAATGCGATTGAGTATTCTCTTTCCCTCGTTTATTTCCCTTACCTTATATGTGGTTAGTGGCACAATACAGTCACGACAGACCCCGTTTAGTCATACAGAACCAGATACCCCAAATGCTGTAGAACAGCGTGTTACTTGTTGTGTCATTGAAAACGAGAACCCACACAGACGTGTATTATTGCGCAACAGGCCGGTCATGAACATGAAGGACAAAGAGGTTTCCCACAGACTGCACACGAGCGCCGGCCCGTCCAGAGAGTTGGCACAAGGCCCGCTGTGTGCTGCTCGCGGCTTCTTCTTTTTACCACTTTGGAAAACAATGTCGGGCGGACATTAAAAGATATTAACGGCGTGTGCCACAATCTGTCACAGGCTGACCCCTTTCCATGTCCTCCGGCTGGGCCCCGCCTCCCTCTCTCGACAGCACTTCACATCTGATCCGTCAGCCTGGTTGCTGTGTTGTTTTTCCCTCTGCTGAGAGAGAGAGAGAGAGAGAGAGAGAGGATGTCATGTGTCCAGTCACGTCCTAGATCGTCCTTTGATTTCTTCCTCTTTGCAGATAATGGCCGTACCTCCCACCTACGTTGACCTTGGAAAGTCTGCCAAGGATGTGTTCACCAAGGGATACGGTAAGCGGCGAGCAGCAGACCCACACTCGCTTCTGAGAGTCGCACATGTTTTACACAACGGTCCTCTTTGGATGGTCATGATGACCTGTGAGAAAACTCTACTTTCATGCAGAGGTTTTCCATCCTCTTATGTATCAAATGCATCATGAAGGAGGGATAAGTCTACGCTTCTTTTTTAACACTGCAGCTTGTAGTATGCACACAACTCTCTTCACAGGCTGTGTCACCACTACCTGTGGAGGCTACAATCAATTACACGTCTTATTGTTATTATTATTGCAAAACCAGGGTAGAAATATGAAGCTCTCTGGCGCCATGAAGGACATGGAGACCGTTGGGGGCGTGGTTTATTACCTTGTTGCTGCTCATCTGTGAATAATATAAAATATAATCTCTCCTTCATTTGAAGTTTCTGTGTCTGGACAGCAGTGGACATCATTCTTTATACTATTTTTTTTTTGGCATATGAATAACTTTGAGTGCACTCTGGGGGCTCATGAATAGATACTTCACAGACACTAATACAAGTGTTGATTTAAGGGTTTTTAAAATAGCTTAAAGGGATTTTTTAAATGTCTATTAATAGGATTAGAATACAATTTTGCATGCTCAGGAGTACTAATATCGGCTTTTAAAATAGTTCTAGTCTGGAGGGCGATGCGCTGCTTTTCGCTTCGACAATCAAATGTTTTCAGAGAGAATCCGCGACATCGTTTTGATCTTTCCGTGTCGTCCGTTTCAGGCTTCGGGGTCATCAAGCTGGACTTGAAGACCAAGTCGGAGAATGGACTGGTAAGTCGCCGCCGGTCATTATCAGATTATCGGAGCTGCCGCTCCAGACTGCAGCCTTCCTATCATAGCTTAAGAGGCCGGCTGCTTATCTGGGCTCGTTGCCAGGACACCTGAGTTTAATGCTGCTTTTGGACCACATCGCTGTCTTTAATCCTATATGTTCTGGGTGCGAGACCTCAGCTATACAATGATGCAGCAGGCAGTCTAGACTCTTAATACCTTTTAATAATAATATTGTCATCTGCAGGAGTTCACCAGCACGGGCTCTGCCAACACCGAGACCAGCAAGGTCGCCGGATCCCTGGAGACCAAGTACAAGTGGGCGGAGCACGGACTGACCCTCACGGAGAAGTGGAACACCGACAACACCCTCGGGACCGAGATCACCATCGAAGACCAGGTTGGTGACGCTCCGTGAGGACATCTCAAATGTGTCTACACATGTTAAACATTAAAGTAACGCGTGGGAGCCACTTGTAACGTCGCTCCAGCTGATGAACAATTATAGCTCAAGCGGATTTTATTTAATTTGATATCTCCTGCTTGTCTATTCCACAGTTGGTCAAGGGGCTGAAGCTGACGTTTGATTCCTCCTTCTCACCAAACACCGGGTAAGAAGAGCTCAACGAGAACCGAGAACCTCTTCACGCGCTCCCGGAGCTCCCGTAAATGGGTTTAAACAATTCATTAAAATAATAGATGCAACACAAACATGTTAGCTACTTGGCTATTGGACACAGCTACTGCCTGTAATATTTATCCAACACACAGTAGCGTAACATGCGTGTGTTTTTAAATCACTAGTGAGCTATTGTGTTCCCTAGTCCAGCCCTACAGGGCTGTGCTGTGATTGGTGGATTATCTGGCAATGTGAGTGAGTGGATGTCAAATGTTACTCACTTAGTGGCTAGCTAGCTAGCTAATGCCACCATGATTCTGTGCTACACCGGCTACAGGAGAAATAGCCAAATAAAGGTGTCTGGATGTTACATTTTGCACATTTAGCAGCTGGTTAGCAGGCTAGTTAGCAAGCTAGCATGCAAGTTCCACCCTGATTTCATGCTACACTGGTTACGGTAAAATGAGCAAACTCGAGGCACCGGGTACCCGCCGACGAAAGCCCAGTATGGCGGAACATTCTCGGGGATGAAAAATAACGCCTGAGCTGCCGGAGTCGCACAACTAGCTCGCGTTAGCGAGCTCGCTAACTCCTCTCCTCGACCACTGACGCTAACGTCCTCTCCTCTCTCTTTTCCTGCCAGCAAGAAGAGCGGCAAGGTGAAGACGGGCTACAAGTGCGACCACGTCAACCTCGGCTGCGACGTCAATTACGACATCAACGGCACCGCCATCCACGGCGCCGCCGTGGTGGGCTACGAGGGCTGGCTGGCCGGCTACCAGATGACCTTCGAGGCCGGAAGGAACAGGATCACCCAGAGCAACTTCGCGGTCGGATTCAAGACGGACGAGTTTCAGCTCCACACGAATGTGTAAGCACACACACACACACACACACTGAATGACCACGGTGCTGCGGGTGCGGTGGATGCTAACTGATATTGTTTTCTGGTTTCCGTCCCGTGGTCCTTGAACTTTAACTCATGAGCTTAAAGTTTTAGCTGTAAGTGAAACTCCTGATTCCAGACGTCTGACCTGGACAGACGAAGCCTTTGCTGTGTTTTTTTTTTCTTTTCTTGTCCTCGTCTGGCTCACTAACTTGTCACTAACTTTGGCCGCATGCCGGTGCACCCAACGTTATTTTTACACCCCGGTGATGGGATTTAACGCACTGCGAGCGCGGCGGAGGGAGTGGCAGAGACGGGGCACCGGGGTCCGGCCTGTTTGAGTCTGACGTGAGCGTAATGTGGGCCGTGCATCACCGACGAGCTCTTTAAAGAGACGTGCACATAAAACCAAGTCGGGCATTCCTTATTTACGGAAAACCATAACTTATGTGTTTGAGGGCGGGGGGGGAGAGAGAGAGAGAGACAGACATATTAGCATTTACATGTATTCCAATCTGCAATTTCTGTCCCTCCCCCCCAGAAATGACGGCACCGAGTTCGGCGGCTCCATCTACCAGAAGGTGAACGGCCAGCTGGAGACGGCCGTCAACCTGGCCTGGACCGCCGGCAACAGCAACACCCGCTTTGGCATCGCGGCCAAGTACCAGATTGACCCCGACGCGTCCTTCTCTGTGAGTAGTTATGGATGCACATCAACATTGTGAATACATCTAGTTTATCGATGCCAAGACGAGGAGCCAACGGAAAGGCTCGTGCCAATCACGGTAGTCCTTAAATCCCCCTCGCAGCAGAGCCAATTAGTGCGAGAGTTAGTGTAATTACATGTGTTTTCCAACTCCTATTATTAACATCTGAAGTGGAACTGTTTTTCTTTTGCTTAGACGTAGTTCACGTTTAGCTCTTTGTTCTTGTGTGATCTTCATCTGCGTTTCCTCGCACAGGCCAAGGTGAACAACTCCAGCCTCGTGGGCCTCGGCTACACCCAGACTCTGAAGCCAGGTGAGTGCCCTCTGCTTGATACCGCAACCTCTATTTATTGAGACGACAATGTGAGAAAATAACCACTTCGTCAGGTATTTTAAAACCAAACGTAGCAGTGGATTAAGACGTGTATGTGGATTATATCATTAAAGTTTTTAGGTACTGTGAGTTATCTCTTTTGATAAACTTGCTTGATTTAAACGGATGAATTAAATTGATTAAGAAAAGCTGTCCGATCAAAAATAGAGTTTAATATAAATCTATTATGTATTACTTTCTATTCACTGAGCTGCCCGGTCTGTGTTTGTTCCCGCAGGCATCAAGCTGACGCTCTCCGCTCTCCTCGACGGCAAGAACATCAACGCCGGCGGCCACAAGCTCGGCCTCGGCCTCGAGTTCCAGGCGTAAAGAGGGCGAGGCCGACGCCCCCTTCCAGTCCTCCCCGGCACACACTCATTCCCCACCTAAAAGTTCCAAATCCTTAATTGATTAGCTAGTTCTCACGAATCCCCCCCCCCTCCATAGACATGTTACAGCTGGAGCCGAGACAGAGTGCAGGTCAACTCCATCCACTACTTTTTTCCAAAGGACCACTTTAAGGGAACAATAATATTTAAGAATTCTGAGTTCTGAACAAAAACTACAACTCGTTTAAACAGCAGAAAAGGTTTTAATCTTTGCGGTTTCGTTGAGTGCAGTCACGTTGGCCTCACTATTTGTCTTCTCACTACAATCGTACACTATGCTTTAATTTTGAGAGTCTCTTGCTTTTCCGATGCAGACCGAAAAGGGAAAAGGGGCCAGTTAGATAGCTAGCGTGGAGTTGAGTCGTCACGCCACCAGGTGGTGCTGTTGCAAAGCGCCGTTTAAAGGACTCCTGTGCGTCTGTCTCGATGTATATTATGCAGTGGGAACGGGTTAGTTGTCCCTGACGTTAGCAGCTGTCATTAGCTCAAAGAGACACGACGCCCCCATGTGGACATTCTGTGTTTTATCGTCTCACTTGTTGTTTATTTTTGTCTGTTGTGCATTTGGTGTGAAAAGAAAAATGTCTTTTGTTACATATAGTAAAAAAAGAAAAGAATAATTATTTTATTGACAGTCTTGCATAGTTTATTCCACCTGTGAAGTCTTACGGAGGGCAAAGACCTGTCTGTGCTGGAGGAAGAGAGACGCGTCGTGCACACCGTTACAGTAACACTCCTCTGGGTGACCGTTACAGCAACACTCCTCTGGGTGACCGTTACAGTAACACTCCTCTGGGTGACCGTTACAGTAACACTCCTCTTGGTGACCGTTACAGTAACACTCCTCTGGGTGACCGTTACAGCAACACTCCTCTGGGTGACCGTTACAGTAACACTCCTCTGGGTGACCGTTACAGTAACACTCCTCTTGGTGACCGTTACAGTAACACTCCTCTGGGTGACCGTTACAGCAACACTCCTCTGGGTGACCGTTACAGTAACACTCCTCTGGGTGACCGTTACAGTAACACTCCTCTTGGTGACCGTTACAGTAACACTACTCTTGGTGACCGTTACAGTAACACCTCTGGGTGACCGTTACAGTAACACTCCTCTTGGTGACCGTTACAGTAACACTCCTCTGGGTGACCGTTACAGTAACACTCCTCTGGGTGACCGTTACAGTAACACTCCTCTGGGTGACCGTTACAGCAACACTCCTCTGGGTGACCGTTACAGTAACACTCCTCTTGGTGACCGTTACAGTAACACTCCTCTGGGTGACCGTTACAGCAACACTCCTCTGGGTGACCGTTACAGTAACACTCCTCTGGGTGACCGTTACAGTAACACTCCTCTTGGTGACCGTTACAGTAACACTACTCTTGGTGACCGTTACAGTAACACTCCTCTGGGTGACCGTTACAGCACCACTCCTCTGGGTGACCGTTACAGTAACACTACTCTTGGTGACCGTTACAGTAACACTACTCTTGGTGACCGTTACAGTAACACTCCTCTGGGTGACCGTTACAGCACCACTCCTCTGGGTGACCGTTACAGTAACACTCCTCTGGGTGACCGTTACAGTAACACTCCTCTGGGTGACCGTTACAGCAACACTCCTCTGGGTGACCGTTACAGTAACACTACTATTGGTGACCGTTACAGTAACACTCCTCTGGGTGACCGTTACAGCAACACTCCTCTGGGTGACCGTTACAGTAACACTCCTCTGGGTGACCGTTACAGTAACACTACTCTTGGTGACCGTTACAGTAACACTCCTCTGGGTGACCGTTACAGTAACACTCCTCTGGGTGACCGTTACAGTAACACTCCTCTTGGTGACCGTTACAGTAACACTCCTCTTGGTGACCGTTACAGTAACACTCCTCTTGGTGACCGTTACAGTAACTCTCCTCTGGGTGACCGTTACAGTAACACTCCTCTGGGTGACCGTTACAGTAACTCTCCTCTGGGTGACCGTTACAGTAACACTCCTCTGGGTGACCGTTACAGTAACACTCCTCTGGGTGACCGTTACAGCACTTCTTTAAGGGAGGAGGGACGTGATGAGTACAGTGGGCAGGAAACGGTAAATGGTAGTCTTCCACAACTGGTCACGGGAGTCACGCTCGGTGTATCCGACAGTATCGTTGTTCCCTGAATTAAATAAAGAACATCTTGAACCAGTTTGATTTGTCTTTTTGCTCCTTTGTGAATTATCATTTCATCATTCAATTGATATTTGAACTGATTTTATTTCTATCACTTATTACACCATTTTGTCTTTTAAATCCTTTTGTCTATAAAAAGTATAAATAAATATGAGGATATAGTGGAGAAAAAAAAGCACAACACATTTATCCAGGTCTCAAGGGGACTATTTTATATTCAATTAAGAGTTCTAAAAAAAAAAAAAAAATCCAAAGATTTCCAACGACGTGATATAAAACTGGCAAATCTTCACAATTTGTTTAAAAAAAAATCTGCACGGACCTTTCAACACGTTAATGAATATGTTTAATAATCTGTGTCGTCGTGGTAACTGGCATTAATATTCTGCAATTATTTAGGGTCCAGGTGCATAATACACAACACCAGACCAATTTACATATAAAGAGTACAAGTGCAGTTTAAACAGTTTTAAGATGTCCAGCAGTGGGATTAAGTGATCTTTAAAAAAAATACCCATTCATAATTAATAAATCGGGTGAGGCACCCAAGTTAATGGCTCTCTCTCTCGGTCTTAAATGGGGGCGAAATGTATCTGCAGCTTGGAGGCAGGTTTATAGCCCAGTTTCAATTCAGCCATCCAGTCTCGTAAGTGATCCAATTAATTAAGTGATCAAGTTAATTATGGCCCTGTTGTATTTAGTCACAGCCGTTCCAGAGAGCCAGCATGCACAATACCACACTCAATGTGATTAATCACACACGTGCTTCCTCTGCAAAATGAATACATTTAGTACACATATTGCACATATTGATGGATTTGTGTTATTGTTGACACCCCAAACAATGAGGAGCAAAGCCAGTGTCAACAGAACAATAATAATAATAATCAGACCAGTTCTGTACCATAAACAAGTAAACAAGGTATCTGAAGGAGGGGGCACAACATTACAAGCAACTGTCACTAATTGCGTCAGACTCAGGCCGCATGCGTCCACTTCGTCAATCATGACCAACACACGAACACGTATTCGCGCATGCGCACACATCCTCGTATGTGCCCATGTGAAGCCACGCCCCTTCGGTTGCTCGCGCATCAACATGGCGACGTGCAGGAAGATGGGGCGAAGCGGTAGTAACGTCTGCGCTCTTTCGCTGCTTATCTGCCTCCAAATGTTAACCAGCGGCTGCCTGTCGGCTCCGATGAACCTCGAGACGGAAGGTATGTCGCACCTGAAGTTAACGAGATGACGTGTGTTTAAAAAAAAGTGGAGAAAGAAACCGACGTCAGGTAGCTAGTTTGCTAGTAACTAGCTACATGACGCTAGCAGCCACGGTGTCAGGTGACGGGCTGTCTGTCCCGGAAGTCTTAAAATAGTATTTATTTAATTTAATATAATATATATATATATATAATTTAATACAGTCTTTATCAAACTATTAAGTGTGCAATTTAACAAAGTAATTTACTAACTACATTTTTATTTTTTACGGTGTAAAATGCAGTGACGTGAACTGCTGGGAAACGTCTCGGTCGCGAGGCAACGCCGTTGAAACGTCTCGGTCGCGAGGCAACGCCGTTGAAACGTCTCGGTCGCGAGACAACGCCGTTGAAACGTCTCGGTCGCGAGACAACGCCGTTGAAACGTCTCGGTCGCGAGACAACGCCGTTGAAACGTCTCCCGTATATTTAACGTTAATTCAGTGTGAAAAATGTGGTTTAAATGTCCGTAACGAGGTTGTTTTTTGACTCCCAGATGTCTAACTATAAAAGGCAACGTTCTAAACAAAGTTTGAAACCTTTATTGTATATACTGTATAGTACAGTACAACATATATGGAGCAGTTAACTCTTTGAACGTCTGATAACTGAGAGGGGGTCGTTGAGGTTAAAGGTCAAAGGGTCTACTTTGTGATGCTCCTCAGCAGCAATGATTTGTGGACCGATGTGGTCCAGATGTCCTCGTCATGCATCTGAGCTGTTAATTAACCCCCCTGTCAGCTTATTACAGGAAACAAAAACAACTCTTTGAAGACGTAAAAGCGCCCTCAACGACCGCTTCTGTGTTGCACAAGTTTTTATTATTATTCTATCTTTTATTTAAAAGGGACAGTACAGTTAAAACATAAATGTCACCATTTGATCCACTGTGCCAGATTGTAGCTACAGCTAATTTGCATCTGTAGTCCCTTGACAGACCATAACAAACATAAAACAATAGCAAACAGTGCAGGATATAAGACACAATACAACAGTATATGTGGTAAGAAGAACACACTACACACAATGCAAAGCTACAGTACAGCACATTAAACGTAAGTAATATAAACCATTAAAATATACAAAATCAAAAGAACGCACTTCCATGGCTAAATAGTGACATCTGGAATGTTATGAAAAAACGGGACTATGCGTTAAAACTGGCACTCAAGTCTAAATTAGGAAATGATAGGCAGAAATTCATAATGCTGAGAAACCTTGTAACAAAAGAACTTAGAAAAGCAAAGGCTACTTTTTTTATTAAAATCATTGATGAAGCAGGAGGTAATTCTAAAATGATATGGGATAATCTAAAGAAGTTAACAGACAAAGATAGCAGCAATTCAAGGAAGCAACTTAAAGTTAAAGTGAACGGGGGCCTTACACAAGATGAAGTTGTAATTTGTACAACTTTTAATTCATACTTTATCAACTCAGTAGAGGCTTTAAGTCAAAGCTCCAGTATTGGTAAACTTGATCCTATACCAGTAAATGAAGATCAACCATGCTTCTCTATTCAAGATGTCACTGAATCTACTGTCACCAGAGTTCTAGGCTCACTCAAGAACTCAAGGGCCAAAGATGTTTATGGAATTGACAATATTTTTCTAAAGAAACACAAAGGCACACTCGCTCACCCAATCACAAACATTGTGAATAACTCTCTCAGGCAATGTGTGTTCCCAAAAGGATGGAAATCAGCCATAGTAACGCCCATTTTTAAGTCAGGAGATTCAACTGATGTCTCCAATTATCGGCCGATCAGTATTCTTCCTGCTGTTTCCAAAATTGCTGAGAAATGTGTTGCAGAGCAACTTACTAAACATCTCAACAGCTCTCCATATCAGCTCCATCCTATGCAGTTTGGTTACAGGGCCAATCATTCGACTGAAACAGCCAACTGCTTCCTCTTAGAGAAAGTGAAGCTTAAAATGGATATAGGGGGGGTAGTAGCAGCGGTTTTTCTTGACCTCAAGAAGGCTTTTGATACGGTTAATCACAATGTCCTGCTTAATAAATTGTCAAGTTTGAACTTTTCCCGAGAGTCTCTTGCCCTGCTGAAATCCTACCTTGAAGGAAGAACACAGTGTGTCAGAGTGGGTTTCATCATCTACTCTAAGATCTACTGTGGGAGTACCCCAGGGTTCTATTTTGGGACCCCTTTTATTCAGTTTATACATTAATGATTTGCCGGACGTCTGCGATGGGTGTGATATTCAAATGTATGCTGACGATACAGTGATGTATGTGCATGCAAAGAACAAAGAACAAGCTGCACTCAAACTCACGTCCACAATGACTAATGTAACCAAATGGCTTGCAAATTCCTGCCTTCATCTGAATGTTAAAAAGACAGTTTGTATGTTCTTCACAAAGAGGGCTTGCAAAGTGTCACCGGAGCCAGACATTTATGTTGCTGGTGAGAGGCTACAGGTAGTGTCATATTTTAAATATTTAGTTATTTTTATTGATTCTAATCTCTATTTTAAAAAACAGGTAAACCATGTGACAAAGGTCTTGAAATTTAATCTCATGAATTTTAGATATATAAGACACTGTTTAACCATGCGGGCTGCAAAAATTGTATTTTAATGCAATGCTTGTCCCCCATCTGACCTACTGCTTAACCAGCTGGGCACCAGCCAACAGCACAACATTAAAATCTATTCCCATTCTCCATAAGCAAGCCATCAAAATACTTGATAAAAAACAAAAACACCACCATCACTGCAATATTCTCACAAAACACCACATCCTGAGTTGGGAGAACATCATTAAATTCACTGATGTGTGTCTGGTTTTTAACATTTTAAATGGTATGGCTCCGCCCCCGCTTAGTGAATTTGTTAAACAAAGCAGTGAAAGCAGCAGACTCACTAGATCTGCTACAAGAGGTGATTGTGTCATTTCATATAGGTCAAGCTCGTTTAGCAAGTCTACATTCTCAGTGAAGGCAGGTCACTCGATGCTCTGCCACCACACATACGTGCACACAACACGTACAACACGTTCAAGCATAACCTGAAGGAATGGCTTGTTGCCAATCAGGTGTGCAGTCATTGATGTGCTGTCTGTCCTGATGCTTGTTTCTCCTTTATGTGCATTTGTTTTTTATGTGTATGTTGTATTGTAGCTGGGTTTGTCTATGAATTTTATTTCCATTTTTATTTTGAGATTTTGTTATTTTAGGCTGCCTTAAAAACATCTGGCCAGGTACAGCAGATGGAAATTAGCCTCTCTGGCTAACTCTGGCTCACTTACAGTCCTACTGTTGATTAGTGTGCATTGTCCCTGCAAAATAAATGAATAAATAAAAGTAAGTAATAAAAAACATTTATAAGTAAGAAATACGAACCATAATAATCTTGCTTTTTTAAAAAACATTTCTTTTAGTGCTGATGGAGCTGCAAAGTGGTCTTTGTGAAATCGTATTGAGACGTGTCATTTAACGTGCTTGTCCCTTAATCTTCGGCTACACCCTTGCATCATATGGGATTAATGTGTGTGGAGAAACATCCTAAAGTACTTTTATATTAAGACATTTGTTACTCGGTCTCGAGGCTGCTGACTTTCCTCCAGACTGTTCCATGCTGCCACAAAGCTCTCCTGTTCAGTGGTTTATTTATGCCGGCCGTGGCTCCCGAGTATGAATAGTTCCTTTCTTCTCACCGAGTCCCAGGCGCTCTCCTGCCGTCCTTTTCCCAAATCAACGACCTCCTCGTCGTGCGAGATGAAATGATGTTGACAAACTCGCTGGTTTTTAAATGGCGTCATTGATTCGGGAACGCCGGCCAGATGCACGAGTTCAGCTCTCATTTAAAAGGCGTAATCGGACCCCGCCAAGATTCTTTACGTCTTAAGACTGAAATGTTGTGTTACACTGCAGCCTTTATTAGCAGGCTGGAAACGCTGGCTAGCACTGATATTCAAAAGAGCTGTTAAATGTGTTGAAAAGCTGGTCGTGAGATTCGGGTTTTCACACACTCAAAACCAGCTGTCGTGTTTTTGTTTGTGGCAGCCTGAGGTTCCTCATACAATATATCAGCCGGTAGGCTTTGAAGAGAACCTCTCCTCGATTTGAAAATACATATTCTGTTCACACGTAAATGTTTCTAATTGCTTATTTCAAGCGTTTATAATACATAGTAATACGTATTGTTCTGCATTGTTATTCCCTCTCGCCTGACAGCACATGTCCCAGCCGGTCAAGTGGGAATCGCGCCCGTCAATCTGACTTTGACCGCCGCGAACAAGAAAGTGGGCGTAACCGAGCTGTCGCCATCCCCGCAGAATGCAACGACGTTAACGGATCCCAAGAAACCCGCCACATCGCCCGGCAAGGACGCCGCCACATCGCCCGGCAAGGACGCCGCCACATCGCCCGGCAAGGACGCCGCCACATCGCCCGGCAAGGACGCCGCCACATCGCCCGGCAAGGACGCCGCTACATCGCCCGGCAAGGACGCCGCCACATCGCCTGGCAAGGACGCCGCTACATCGCCCGGCAAGGACGCCGCCACATCGCCCGGCAAGGACGCCGCCACATCGCCCGGCAAGGACGCCGCCACATCGCCCGGCAAGGACGCCGCCACATCGCCCGGCAAGGACGCCGCCACATCGCCTGGCAAGGACGCCGCAACATCGTCCGGCAAGGACGAAAAGGCTCCTCCGGTTGACGCCACGATAGCCGCGGAACCGAAATCGACTAAAGGGCTCAAGGACACGAGTCCGGTCACCATCTTCGACACCTCTGACTCTGCACTGCCTCAAGTAACCGTCGGCAAAGGGGATGCAAAACCAGATGATGCAAAACCAGATGATGCAAAACCAGATGATGCGACGCCAGATGATGCGACGCCAGATGATGCGACGCCAGCCCCCCCGGACAACGGCGTGGCAACAGACGGTCCTGCTGCTTCGGAAGCCCCCCCTCCAGCTCACACTCCAGAAGCTCCCACCACCTTCCCTGAAACCCCCGGACCCTTATCGAAGGAGCCAGAGGGGACCGCCTCCGAGTCCAAACCCTACACAGTGCAGGAGATGGATGCGGACCTGCTGCAGACCACCGACAGCGGACCCGGACCTCGCATCGTTCTGGATGGTTACGAGGACGAGGACGACGAGGACGACGCGACCTACGTGGACAACGACGCGTATGTAAACAACAACAACAACAACATCGACGAAGACGACGTCAAAGACCAGAGCGTGAGCCGGCTGCAGCCGGGCGGCGTGGAGGACATCCGGTACAAGGGAGCGGACAGCTACAACACCGAGGACGAGGACTCCCACTTCTTCTTCCATCTGGTCATCCTGGCCTTCCTCGTGGCCATCGTCTACATCACCTACCACAACAAGAGGAAGGTGAGTGTCGGCCGGGCCAGAGAGGAGGGCTTTTTAATAACAGTCAAAGAAAAATCACCAAATCTCTTAACTTCTTTTTGTCCTGAATGAGACAAATGTAACGTATGTAATGTAGTGAAAAAGAAAACGCTCCATATTGTAGAATGTGTGATTGATGAGACGACGACATCAGCAGAGGAGCGTTCGTATTCCACTTCACGCTGACCTCGTGATTCTTCTCCTCCTCAGATCTTCCTCTTGGCTCAGAGCCGGCGCTGGAAGGACGGCCTGTGCTCCCGCAACACCGTGGAGTACCACCGGCTGGACCAGAACGTCAACGAGGCCATGCCGTCCCTCAAGATGACCCGGGACTACGTCTTCTGAGAGGAGGACCCTCGATCGGACGCTTCCTCTCGTTTCAGAGGCCGAGCGGAGAGACTTGTGTCTTTGGGATAGAACTCTGTTTCTTCAGGACCTTTCTGTTTCTGCTTAGAGAGATTTGTACTTTTTATCTTGTTTTTTCCTTTTTGTTTTATATATATATACTTTTTTTTCTTTATCAAATTAATGACTTCTTGGGGATTTAATATTTTGGTTCATTCGGGGTCTTCATATTTGTGTTTCAGCGTTATGCTCCCTATACACCCGTTTGCATAATATGAAGCGGTGGATTTATTTACCCCACGGTTAACACCAGATTTATCTCCCAGCAGTTAGCCAAGTTATGAATTCACACGCAAAGCATTTTATTATATTTTCAAAGCACTGGTTGTATTGTATCATACGGTTGTATGCGAACAAAGCTAGAGATATATATATATATATATATATATATATATATATATATATATATATATATATATATATATATATATATATATATATGTGTGTGTGTGTGTGTGTGTGTGTGTGTGTGTGTGTGTGTGTGTGTCCGTCCACCGCTCACGTTGAAATGGTCCATTTGTCATAGATCTTATACAGTAAGAAGTAAAGTACTGTAAACTATAAAAAAAAAAGGTACATTTATGTAAATACACTCAAATTCAAAAATATTCTCGTGTTTTAATTTCAAGTGAAATAAGAAAAAAATCTATTTTCCGAGCGCGTATAATCGTCTTCTCATTTGACATTCTAAGGACGATCTTTCGTAACTTTTGGGCGATGAAGCAGCGCGTCGAGTCGAGCTCGACGACGCGGATGAAGACGGCCGCTGAGCGCCGGACCAATAATACGAGTTTGTCTTTTACCAGAAATCCATCGGCCGGCCCCCTTAGTTCAGTTTGTTATGGCTTCGGTGAAGTCTATTGATCGTTTACGGTCGTCGTCACGGCGACGGCTCCCGCGCGCTCTCGCAGAACCTTTAATTTGTAGCTACTTCCTGTCGAGTGCAGTTAGGTGGACTTGACCCCCCCCCCAAAAAAACCAGAACGGACCACTATCGTCATCACAGCCGCCTGTCTGTGTATCTGTCTGTCTGTCTCTCTCTCTCTCTCTGTCTGCCTGCCTGTCTTCAACTGAATAACTCCACACATGTCATCATTAATCTCTTGTCGCCTTCTGACAGCTGTCTGCCTGTCTCTCTGTCTGCCTGTCTCTCTGCCTGTCAGCTGTCTGTCTGTCAGCTGTCTGCCTGTCTCTATCTGTCAGCTGTCTGCCTGTCAGCTGTCTGCCTGTCTGTCTGTCTGTCAGCCATCTCCTACATTAGAGGTCCAGTGAGTTAGATGATTCGCACCGCGCCGCCAGTCATGTTGGCGAGGGTAAAGGGGGAGGAGCCTAAAGGGGATGGATCAACACTGCTCTTGCAATCAACAGTAGAAAACTACACTTTCTTTTTGTCAATAAAGCACAAATTGTGTAAATGAGTCCCACTTTGTGTCTCATGTTTCTACGTGATGAATGTTTTCATGACCTTTCACCTTAATCCCTTTGAGTCGCATTGAGAGAGCACAGGTGTACCTGACGAGGACTTCCTCAGGTACACCTGTGTGTTGTCCTCTGAGACACGTTCACATGAAACTGGTGGAATTTAGTTTTGGTAGGGCCATCAAATCAATTCCTGCAAACATCCCACAATGATTCAATGAAAAACACACATTTCTACTTTGTAGTTAAATATTTAACATTTATTCCAACACTGACATAAGGACATCTTATACAATTCAGTATATTAATATATATATATATCATATAATAATATTCAGTATACTATGATATATAAATACCATATACAATAAACATTGTATAATATAAATCACACATATACATATATAAGATCTAATATAAAGTGTTTATAAATTAAGATAAGACTTTAGCCCAAAAGCTGACCCTATTTTAGGACGCTGATTAACTAAATTGTATATCACTCATATCTTTAATCATTAATTGGCTAAACTGCTTCTTAGACCCGCCTCTTCTGGGCCAAAACCATTCGGCCCCAGCTGAGACATGCAGATGTGCAGGAAATGCATTTATTTTGTGCAGATATCCTATTTTACAAGTATATTATTGTTATATCTCCAAAATATAAGTATTGACAATTTGTATAATTTATTAATATTACTAATATTATTATTATAAGGTGGGTGGGGCCAGGCCTCGTGGCCAGCCTGTGGAACCGGGTCTACAGCGGACTGCAGCGTCAGGACGGCTAGAAGGCGTAATACGTAACTTCACCACCAGGAGGCAGTATGCGCACACACATATCTCATCGGGGGAATCTGCTCTGTGGGCTTCTGTGTAATGGTACCACACACCGTGTGTGTGTGTGTGTGTGTGCGTGTGAGAGTGTGTGACAACTCATTTTGATTAGTGAGGGTCAAAGTGCAGCGGCGTTTGTAAAAAAAAAGTTTTTTTTACTTTAAAAATACTCAAGCAATCACAAATTCTCCAGATGAGGAATATACAAAATAATAAAAAGGTTAAATTTAGAAGTATAATAGATAAATAGATATTCAGGTATGAACTAAAAATGGATGTAATAATGTCATTAATTCCAATCTAACACACACACACACACACACACACACACACACACGTTAAATACATTGTTTAGACACATGGTGGAGCCTCTAATTTATTCTAACACAATTAAAACGTTGATTATTAAATGATTTCTTCAGTCAGCACAAAACTTCACAAATGTTTGTTTGCGGCTTCATTCAATTATTTTATTGATCTTTTCCTCTCATGTCCAGGAGATAATTAAATACCTAATTCTGCTGCGAATCGTCTCAAATTAATTGGTCCTCCAAAACCCAAAGTGAAAAACAACAACAACAACAACAACAACAACCTTGGAGAGTGTTCTTCATTATGACGCAGGTAAGTACAACGTGCAGGCAACTCATAATGCGAGACTGCAAAGCATCATGGGAATTATCCACACATCTGGGAGCCATCGAGCTGCTCGTGTGAAACGATCCATCGAGACCATTTTGGCTTCTATCTAATAATTTCCGTATTTCTGGATTTGGTTTGGACCCAAATTATTGGTCACGTGGTCACGTGGTCATGTGGTCACGTGGTCATGTGGTCACGTGCGGATCAGACTCAGACTGACGAGCCCGACTTGAGAAGAGACTTCAACATCTACCAAGTGTGTGTGTCTGTTTCAATGTTGTGTACAACTACCAGCTGTGTGTGTGTGTGTGTGTGTGTCTGTTTCAATGTTGTGTACAACTACCAGCTGTGTGTGTGTGTGTGTGTGTGTGTCTGTTTCAATGTTGTGTACAACTACCAGCTGTGTGTGTGTGTGTGTGTGTCTGTTTCAATGTTGTGTACAACTACCAGCTGTGTGTGTGTGTGTGTGTGTGTGTCTGTTTCAATGTTGTGTACAACTACCAGCTGTGTGTGTGTGTGTGTGTCTGTTTCAATGTTGTGTACAACTACCAGCTGTGTGTGTGTGTGTGTGTGTGTGTCTGTTTCAATGTTGTGTACAACTACCAGCTGTGTGTGTGTGTGTGTCTGTTTCAATGTTGTGTACAACTACCAGCTGTGTGTGTGTGTGTGTCTGTTTCAATGTTGTGTACAACTACCAGCTGTGTGTGAGTGTGTGTGTGTGTGTGTGTCTGTTTCAATGTTGTGTACAACGACCAGCTGTGTGTGAGTGTGTGTGTGAGTGAGTGTGAGTGTGTGTGAGTGTGTGTGTGTGTGTCTGTTTCAATGTTGTGTACAACTACCAGCTGTGTGTGTGTGTGTGTGTGAGTGTGTGTGAGTGTGTGTGTGAGTGAGTGTGTGTGTGTGAGTGTGAGTGTGTGTGAGCGTGTGTGTGTGTGTGTGAGTGTGTGTGTGAGTGTGTGTGAGTTTGTGTGTGTGTGAGTGTGTGTTTGTGTGAATGTGTGTGTGTGAGTGTGAGTTTGTGTGACAACAACAACAACAACAACAACAAATTGGCTTAAAAACTAAAACTAAACTAACAGATAATTACAAGTTAAAAATAGAATGAATAATACATTAAAAACAAATGGAACTTCCTGAATACACAAACTATTAATTGCAATAACAAAATATCTCCAGCAATTCAAAACTATGATAATTCCACTCAACTGATTTCTTTAATTAAGTGTTTTACTCCCAAAAAACGGCTTATTGAAGCACCACTAAGCCCACAATGTGGACTGAAGGCTGATAACCTTCCATTAAGTGCCTGGCTAGCGAGCTAGCGCGCTAACTCCACCATGCTTTCATGCTACAGCTACAGAACCTGATAAAGCACCACATTTTTTATAGATTTTATCTGCTGGACTTTTGTCAACGTAACTTTAACGTGATACAAAAAACATTCACGATAGCCATTAACCTTTCTAATGATCTTATGCTAATCACTGCTACTAAGACTTACACATGTTTATACTGTATTTTGTCACGATAAAAGACCTTTTACAGCATTCTCACTGTAACATAATCATAAAAATAGTCATCTTGCTAGCAATTACCATTAGCAATGCATTAGATATGTGCATGCTATAATTTAGCGTTAGCATGCACACATCATAGATCATAGATAGCTAGCGTTTAGCGTTAGCATATTACAAATAATGAAAGGCTTTGCACTAAAACCTGAATCCACCAACAACACCACTGCATAGTGCATTGGGTTTCAGATGAAATAAGTTTTGATGGTTTATGACTCTTGATTGTTTTCGCTCTATTTTAGTGAAACACGTCTGATAATCTGGCACAACTTCACATACCTGCCAGGTGCGTGACAAAGGGAAGCCATCTGGAAGGATGAAGCCTGCAACACCACCTCTATCTGCTGTTCGCCTCTCGGGGCTGAACATGTCTCATAATTAAGTTTGTCTCACACTGTTGC
>NC_046979.1:2369532-2374532 GCF_009769545.1 Cyclopterus lumpus | reverse complement strand
TGTAAGACAAGAGAGGCACAGAAAGGGAGTAGGAGAGGAGACAAGAGAGGCACAGAAAGGGAGTAGGAGAGGAAACAAGAGAGGCATAGAAAGGGAGTAGGAGAGGAGACAAGAGAGGCACAGAAAGGGAGTAGGAGAGGAGACAAGAGAGGCACAGAAAGGGAGTAGGAGAGGAGACAAGAGAGGCACAGAAAGGGAGTAGGAGAGGACACTAGAGAGGCATAGAAAGGGAGTAGGAGAGGAAACAAGAGAGGCACAGAAAGGGAGTAGGAGAGGAAACAAGAGAGGCATAGAAAGGGAGTAGGAGAGGAGACAAGAGAGGCACAGAAAGGGAGTAGGAGAGGAAACAAGAGAGGCATAGAAAGGGAGTAGGAGAGGAGACAAGAGAGGCACAGAAAGGGAGTAGGAGAGGAAACAAGAGAGGCATAGAAAGGGAGTAGGAGAGGAGACAAGAGAGGCACAGAAAGGGAGTAGGAGAGGAGACAAGAGAGGCACAGAAAGGGAGTAGGAGGAGACAAGAGAGGCACAGAAAGGGAGTAGGAGAGGAGACAAGAGAGGCACAGAAAGGGAGTAGGAGAGGAGACAAGAGAGGCACAGAAAGGGAGTAGGAGAGGACACTAGAGAGGCATAGAAAGGGAGTAGGAGAGGAAACAAGAGAGGCACAGAAAGGGAGTAGGAGAGGAAACAAGAGAGGCACAGAAAGGGAGTAGGAGAGGAGACAAGAGAGGCATAGAAATGGAGTAGGAAAGGAAACAAGAGGGGCACAGAAAGGGAGTAGGAGGAGACAAGAGAGGCATAGAAAGGGAGTAGGAGAGGAGACAAGAGAGGCACAGAAAGGGAGTAGGAGAGGAGACAAGAGAGGCACAGAAAGGGAGTAGGAAAGGAAACAAGAGGGGCATAGAAAGGGAGTAGGAGAGGAGACAAGAGAGGCACAGAAAGGGAGTAGGAGAGGAGACAAGAGGGGCACAGAAAGGGAGTAGGAGAGGAGACAAGAGAGGCATAGAAAGGGAGTAGGAGAGGAGACAAGAGAGGCACAGAAAGGGAGTAGGAGAGGAGACAAGAGAGGCATAGAAAGGGAGTAGGAAAGGAAACAAGAGGGGCATACAAAGGGAGTAGGAGAGGAGACAGGAGAGGCATAGAAAGGGAGTAGGAGAGGAGACAAGAGAGGCACAGAAAGGGAGTAGGAGAGGAGACAAGAGAGGCACAGAAAGGGAGTAGGAGAGGAAACAAGAGAGGCATAGAAAGGGAGTAGGAGAGGAGACAAGAGAGGCACAGAAAGGGAGTAGGAGAGGAGACAAGAGAGGCACAGAAAGGGAGTAGGAGAGGAAACAAGAGAGGCATAGAAAGGGAGTAGGAGAGGAGACAAGAGAGGCATAGAAAGGGAGTAGGAGAGGAGACAAGAGAGGCACAGAAAGGGAGTAGGAGAGGAGACAAGAGAGGCACAGAAAGGGAGTAGGAGAGGAGACAAGAGAGGCACAGAAAGGGAGTAGGAGAGGAAACAAGAGAGGCATAGAAAGGGAGTAGGAAAGGAAACAAGAGGGGCATAGAAAGGGAGTAGGAGAGGAGACAGGAGAGGCATAGAAAGGGAGTAGGAGAGGAGACAAGAGAGGCACAGAAAGGGAGTAGGAGAGGAGACAAGAGAGGCACAGAAAGGGAGTAGGAGAGGAGACAAGAGAGGCAAAGAAATGGAGTAGGAGAGGAGACAAGAGAGGCACAGAAAGGGAGTAGGAAAGGAAACAAGAGGGGCATAGAAAGGGAGTAGGAGAGGAGACAAGAGAGGCACAGAAAGGGAGTAGGAGAGGAGACAAGAGGGGCACAGAAAGGGAGTAGGAGAGGAGACAAGAGAGGCATAGAAATGGAGTAGGAAAGGAAACAAGAGGGGCACAGAAAGGGAGTAGGAGAGGAGACAAGAGAGGCATAGAAAGGGAGTAGCAGAGGAGACAAGAGAGGCACAGAAAGGGAGTAGGAGAGGAGACAAGAGAGGCACAGAAAGGGAGTAGGAAAGGAAACAAGAGGGGCATAGAAAGGGAGTAGGAGAGGAGACAAGAGAGGCACAGAAAGGGAGTAGGAGAGGAGACAAGAGGGGCACAGAAAGGGAGTAGGAGAGGAGACAAGAGAGGCATAGAAAGGGAGTAGGAGAGGAGACAAGAGAGGCACAGAAAGGGAGTAGGAGAGGAGACAAGAGAGGCATAGAAAGGGAGTAGGAAAGGAAACAAGAGGGGCATAGAAAGGGAGTAGGAGAGGAGACAGGAGAGGCATAGAAAGGGAGTAGGAGAGGAGACAAGAGAGGCACAGAAAGGGAGTAGGAGAGGAGACAAGAGAGGCACAGAAAGGGAGTAGGAGAGGAGACAAGAGAGGCACAGAAAGGGAGTAGGAGAGGAGACAAGAGAGGCACAGAAAGGGAGTAGGAGAGGAGACAAGAGAGGCAAAGAAATGGAGTAGGAGAGGAGACAAGAGAGGCACAGAAAGGGAGTAGGAAAGGAAACAAGAGGGGCATAGAAAGGGAGTAGGAGAGGAGACAAGAGAGGCACAGAAAGGGAGTAGGAGAGGAGACAAGAGGGGCACAGAAAGGGAGTAGGAGAGGAAACAAGAGAGGCACAGAAAGGGAGTAGGTGAGGAGACAAGAGGGGCACAGAAAGGGAGTAGGTGAGGAGACAAGAGAGGCACAGAAAGGGAGTAGGAGAGGAGACAAGAGGGGCACAGAAAGGGAGTAGGTGAGGAGACAAGAGAGGCATAGAAAGGGAGTAGGAGAGGAGACAAGAGAGGCACATAAAGGGAGTAGGAGAGGAGACAAGAGAGGCACAGAAAGGGAGTAGGAGAGGAGACAAGAGAGGCACAGAAAGGGAGTAGGAGAGGAGACAAGAGATGCACAGAAAGGGAGTAGGAGAGGAGACAAGAGAGGCACAGAAAGGGAGTAGGAGAGGAGACAAGAGAGGCACAGAAAGGGAGTAGGAGAGGAGACAAGAGAGGCACAGAAAGGGAGTAGGAGAGGAGACAAGAGAGGCACAGAAAGGGAGTAGGAGAGGAGACAAGAGAGGCACAGAAAGGGAGTAGGAGAGGAGACAAGAGAGGCATAGAAAGGGAGTAGAAGAGTGTGAAGATGAAACTGTGGAGAGGAACACATTAATAAGGTAAAGATGGTGTGTGATGAAGGTGGACCTGGAAAACCCGTTTTACACCCATGAAATACACGGAAATGTTGAATGTCCAGGAAAATATTGTGTTGTGCCAGAAAATTACTTAAATATTCTCTCATTATTGTGTTCTTATTGTGTTATTGTGTTCTTGTTGTGTTCTTATTGTGTTATTTCACGATCATTGTGTGGAAACACGTTTCAGCCCGACTTACAGTCGAGTTCCACAGCGAGGAAATGTATCAGTTCACGTCTGTAACACCAGCGTGAACACAATCTGTGTGAGAACAGTGGGAACCCTGATGAGGTGTGGACGAGACTGTGTGTGGTGTGTGAGTGTGTGTGGTGTGTGTGTGTGTGTCTGTGTCGAACCCTCGGGGGGCAACTGTGTGATCTCTGTGTTCCAGTTTGCTGGCGTCAAACCCTGCTGGGTGAAGCACGGCGGAGCAGGTGTAGCTGTGACTTTACGCTGTGTGTGTGTGTGTTTGTGTGTGTGTGTGTTTGTGTGTGTGGTAACTGTAAACGCATCCTTGTTTCGCATTGGCAACCTAGAAATCTGATTTATATTCTATTTTCACACACAAAATAACTTGTTTATTAATTTATTCATCAGGTGGCAGACATGGGGGGGGGAGGGAGAGGGGGGGGAGAGAGAGAGGGAGAGAGAGAGAGAGAGGGGGAGAGAGAGAGGGAGAGGGGGGAGAGAGAGGGGGAGAGGGAGAGAGAGAGAGGAGGGGAGAGAGAGAGAGAGGGGGAGAGAGAGAGAGAGGGGGAGAGATAGATACCGTGGGGTTAAATACGGACAAAGTTAACAGCGACTTTAAAAGTTCTTTTATTCTGGAAACATTTAATTAAATTCTCACCTTGTGCTGCAGGTTCATTCTTTTGTCACATGACGTAAGGGCTCCTCCTTCTTTTCCTCAACCCTAACTCGGTTTGTTTCCATCCTCCAGCTGACCTCTACCTTCGTCCTCCAGCCCCTCTAGTTGACCTCTACCTTCGTCCTCCAGCCCCTCTAGTTGACCTCTACCTTCGTCCTCCAGCCCCTCTAGTTGACCTCTACCTTCGTCCTCCAGCCCCTCTAGTTGACCTCTACCTTCGTCCTCCAGCCCCTCTAGTTGACCTCTACCTTCGTCCTCCAGCCCCTCTAGTTGACCTCTACCTTCGTCCTCCAGCCCCTCTAGTTGACCTCTACCTTCGTCCTTCAAACCCTCTAGTCGACCTCTACCTTCGTCCTTCAGCCCCTCTAGTCGACCTCTACCTTCGTCCTCCAGCCCCTCTAGTTGACCTCTACCTTCGTCCTCCAGCCCCTCTAGTTGACCTCTACCTTCGTCCTTCAGCCCCTCTAGTCGACCTCTACCTTCGTCCTCCAGCCCCTCTAGTTGACCTCTACCTTCGTCCTCCAGCCCCTCTAGTTGACCTCTACCTTCGTCCTCCAGCCCCTCTAGTTGACCTCTACCTTCATCCTTCAGCCCCTCTAGTTGACCTCTACCTTCGTCCTTCAAACCCTCTAGTTGACCTCTACCTTCGTCCTCCAGGCCCCTCTAGTTGACCTCTACCTTCATCCTTCAGCCCCTCTAGTTGACCTCTACCTTCGTCCTCCAGCCCCTCTAGTTGACCTCTACCTTCGTCCTCCAACCCCTCTAGTTGACCTCTACCTTCGTCCTCCAGCCCCTCTAGTTGATCTCTACCTTCATCCTTCAGCCCCTCTAGTTGACCTCTACCTTCGTCCTCCAGCCCCTCTAGTTGATCTCTACCTTCGTCCTCCAGCCCCTCTAGTTGATCTCTACCTTCGTCCTTCAGCTCCCTTCTCTCATTTCCTTCCCACCTTCCTAACTTCAATCCCTTTTGCTTCCACAAGACATC
>NC_046979.1:2161630-2275813 GCF_009769545.1 Cyclopterus lumpus | reverse complement strand
GTAACACAGAATTTATTGTATCACGACAAAAGCTTCCTCTCTGTCTTCTGCCTCCCTCTCCAGTTTTTCTCCAACACATTAAATCTATCCTGTCATTCCAGTCTAGAATATTTAAAACCTGATTGGAGAGTAAAGCGATCAATGCTTTGTCGAGGTAATGTGTCCACAATGGGACATGACCAGACTATCTATCTGTAGCTATCTGTTCATCGACTCCCTGCAGGCTTCCCTATCTCTCTCTCTCTCTCTCCCCCCTTTCCTCTTTCAGTTCTTTATTAGGCTCTTTAGGGGAAAACAAATAAAACAAAGCACTGCATTACTGCTCTCTAATTACTCATTTCAAAGCGCAGCCTCTCACAGTTTACAGGCCAAACACGAAGAAAATGGAGGGCAAAGAATGTCCCGCATAACATCGACGCAAACATCGCATCCATCTTGGGCACTGTGAGTGTGTGTGTGTGTGTGTGTGTGTATCAAGTATTGGATTTGGTGTGTGTGTGTCCATTTAACCATCCTAGCGAGGCGTGTATGTGTGTATGTGTGTATGTGTGTATGTGTGTGTGTGTGTGTGCGTGTGTGTGTGTAAATAAATCATCTAGCATAACAAATGCATGCTGGCATGGGGAGAGAAGGGGGGGGGGGTGGCTGCATCAGGAGTTACATCACTGTAAAAGTGCATCACACACTTGCATCACACACACACACACACACACGCTAACTTGTATCTCCAGACCCATTCACACACACAACACCGTGCGCTCCCTGGAGCCTCCGATCACAACGCCGATGTAGTGGCTCACGGCAAGAGGGGCCCGGCTTCCTCCCACAGACCAAAGACATGCAGCTCGGTGACCTCCAGGTGGGCCCTGTCAGCTGCTCCTGCGCCCCACGACCCTGAACAGGAGAAGGAATGGAAAGTTCAAATTGTAACCGTCCCTCACCCCGGGCACACAAAACCTCTAAGCTGTCTCCATGCTACTAAAGTTAAATCAATTATTGTAATTTGGGTGAACTGACCTGCAGCGTAAGGAGGGCGCTCACATAAAAGCTTGTCTCTGGAGCGCAGCCTACACAACGCATACAACAACGCATACACATATGGGAACGTGAAGTTCAGTGAATAAATCGGTATCACACACTACGTAAAAACCTCCGACGCTAACATTAGCAGAGTTCGTCAGCACATCATTAACTAGCGTTAGCTCTTCTGTGCTACGCTAACGACTGAAGGTATACTGAATGTAAGCACGTGCTGCGCTAGGTCTTTAATGATTGTAGACGCTAACATTAGCGGAGTTCGTCAGCACATCATTAACTAGCGTTAGCTCTTCTGTGCTACGCTAACGACTGAAGGTATACTGAATGTAAACACGTGCTGCGCTAGGTCTTTAATGATTGTAGACGCTAACATTAGCGGAGTTCGTCAGCACATCATTAACTAGCGTTAGCTCTTCTGTGCTACGCTAACGACTGAAGGTATACTGAATGTAAGCACATGCTGCGCTAGGTCTTTAATGATTGTAGACGGCAACATTAGCGGAGTTCGTCAGCACATCATTAACTAGCGTTAGCTCTTCTGTGCTACGCTAACGACTGAAGGTATACTGAATGTAAGCACGTGCTGCGCTAGGTCTTTAATGATTGTAGACGCTAACATTAGCGGAGTTCGTCAGCACATCATTAACTAGCGTTAGCTCTTCTGTGCTACGCTAACGACTGAAGGTATACTGAATGTAAGCACGTGCTGCGCTAGGTCTTTAATGATTGTAGACGCTAACATTAGCGGAGTTCGTCAGCACATCATTAACTAGCGTTAGCTCTTCTGTGCTACGCTAACGACTGAAGGTATACTGAATGTAAGCACGTGCTGCGCTAGGTCTTTAATGATTGTAGACGCTAACATTAGCGGAGTTCGTCAGCACATCATTAACTAGCGTTAGCTCTTCTGTGCTACGCTAACGACTGAAGGTATACTGAATGTAAGCACGTGCTGCGCTAGGTCTTTAATGATTGTAACGGAGAATAAAGACCTAATGGACTTCACAGGGTTGTCCCTCATCGTCCTCCGACTGGACCTCCGGGTGATGTCGTGGTTCACTTCCACACTGAGATCTGTCGCTTTATCTTTTTAACCTGTTTTTATCTGCTGAATCAGTTGGATTTGTCTTCTTCAAACACACACTGTCGATCCTTCCAGTCAGCTTTTCTTTGAAGTCCCACGCACATTTAGTTTTTTTCCTCAGGGAGTGCAGTTAGTGACAGTGTGGGCTCCGTTGCAGGTCTGACAGCTTTCTGTTGTGTATATAAAATAATGTTTTGACAGTATATTTACTTCATACAGGCGACATCACTCCAGTTTAAAAGTTCATATCGATGTCGCAAACATGAAAAAATCTCATATTTATTTTTACCTCAACACTTCCTGTTTCCATATAATAATAATAAAAAAGCTCCAACATTCTTTTAGTGTATAAAATCCATTCATTTCTTAACACAAGGCTTTTATTGTGAAAAATATGTATTGGGCTGTGTTTAAGAAATCAATAGCGTTCCCACTTTTAATTGTGGATTCTTATAATTCTTTAGAAACGTGTTCATGCTTCTTTTCTCTCCGTCTAAAATGAAAGTAAATGTCTTCCATACGAGATGAAACATTCCGTTTGAGCCGAGCTCGCGTTCTCTCACTTCCTGTCACACTCCGTCACGTCTCTTCTTCTCTTACTCCTCCAGTCTTCTAATTTGCTCCAATTGTTCCCACGAAATTAGTAAATGCAAAACGTGGGCGGCGGCGGCGGCGGCGGCGGCGGAGAAGTCGTGTGCGGCAACCTCACGCGGGGAGAACGCTCTCCCTCGCCGCCGCGCCCCGGCTAATTAGCCTGATTGGATTGTTAATGCGCTGCCAATTAGAGGTGGCAGGCGTCGCCGAGCTCCGCTCCGCTCGACAGCCCTCGTTTAGAGGTGAGCGAGCGGCTCGGGCGATACGAGCTCTGGCTCGGCTCGGGCGGGCTGTCGCACAGTCTGTCTGAGTCGGTTAGCGTGTGTGTGTGAGTGTGTGTGTGTGTGTGTGTGTGTGTGTGTGTGGGCAGTCTGATCAAAACAATCTTTGACTTCTTCGATGTGCCTCCGTGTGATTGGTCGAGCCTTGTCTGTACGCGTTACCGTGTTTCTGAGCCTCTTGGCAGAAAGAATTGAGTCGCTTCCGGACCACAATGCACTTGGTGAGACGCGTCCTCAGTCAACGGTCCGTCCTACTCTAGACTAACGGCGTCGTGCATCAATCCGTGGAGCTCGGTGGGTCCTCCTGTGAGGGCTTAGCGGCCCTCGGGTCTGTTGAGACTCCTTTCATTTGGATCTCAGCCGCTTCCACATGTTTCCTTGTTTTGAAAACAGATGTTCAGGTTTTGTAGATCATTTAAAAATGATAATTTAAACTAATTCACTGCACAATGTGGCTGCGTTTGACTTTTTGCCACACAGATTGTCATAGTGAGCTGCTCCATCATGTTTTACGTTGCGTCGTCGTTTGTTTCCTGTTTGCTGATCCGTCCGGACCGCCGTGGTGAACCCGAGGTCCCTCGAGGAACACCTGGACTCTAATTTAGAGGTCAAGGGTCAAGGTCGTCGTCCCGTTCTCACGATATCTTCGGGAACGCCCGGAGGGGAAATTCTTCAAATTTTGGCACAAACGTCCACTTTCACCAAAGGATGAATTGATTTAAACGTGGTGCTCAAAGCTCAAGAAGAGTCTGTACGCTAATTCCACACAAATGTCTAATAGGATGAAAAGATGTGATGATAATTTTGGTCTTAATTTTCCATGTTACTTACGTAACTGTGAAGGACAAACCACATATTTATATTGTTTTGATCTAAGGGGAGCTTTACAAGCCTCCCAAATCTAAAGAATTAAAACCTGTTTGCTTTAGGAAAGGAACTAAATAATAATAATAATAACGTCATCAAACTTTCTTCTTTATAATAAAATAAAGTAAAACTCGTCCCCTTTCATGGTGCTCACAGCGTCTGCTGTTAGAGAGCTCGACACCCGGAGAGGAATTTGCCGGATTCAGACAATTTCCTCCAGATAAATATCAGATTTATTTTTCTTTTGAGAGTTTATTTTTTTTTAATCCAAGACGGCTCCGAACCCCTTCCGCCCTAATCTCTAAACGCACATCTTGTTTTGTGCCCTGGAATATAAAAAGCCCACCGTGTAATGATAACGCCTGCACACATATCGCCTCGTTTAAACACTCCATTCATTCACATGAGTTATGGCAAAGACCCCTATGGCTCTCATACCACGGAGTGTGTGTGTGTGTGTGTGTGTGTGTGTGTGTGTGTGTGTGTGTGTGTGTGTGTGTGTGTGTGTGTGTGTGTGTGTGTGTGTGTTACATACCTAAAGCAGTGTCTTGGAGTAAAAGCAGAGCTAATCAGACGGAGCTCCTGGAGGACTGATGAGGACCGGCAGGTCGGTATACAAGAAATTATGAATAGTAATTCATAGACGTAGTTACCGTGACGTCACCCATTTGGTTTATGGACCGCTGAAGACCATAAACTCATGTTTACAATGTTTACTAAAATATACAACCAGAGGAGTCACCCCCTGGTGGTCAGGAGAGGGAATGCAGCTTTAACACATGAAGCATAGACTTCTATACAACCAGAGGAGTCGCCCCCTGGTGGTCAGGAGAGGGAATGCAGCTTTAACACATGAAGCATAGACTTCTATACAACCAGAGGAGTCGCCCCCTGGTGGTCAGGAGAGGGAATGCAGCTTTAACACATGAAGCATAGACTTCTATACAACCAGAGGAGTCGCCCCCTGGTGGTCAGGAGAGGGAATGCAGCTTTAACACATGAAGCATAGACTTCTATACAACCAGAGGAGTCGCCCCCTGGTGGTCAGGAGAGGGAATGCAGCTTTAACACATGAAGCATAGACTTCTATACAACCCGAGGAGTCGCCCCCTGGTGGTCAGGAGAGGGAATGCAGCTTTAACACATGAAGCATAGACTTCTATACAACCAGAGGAGTCGCCCCCTGGTGGTCAGGAGAGGGAATGCAGCTTTAACACATGAAGCATAGACTTCTATACAACCAGAGGAGTCGCCCCCTGGTGGTCAGGAGAGGGAATGCAGCTTTAACACATGAAGCATAGACTTCTATACAACCAGAGGAGTCGCCCCCTGGTGGTCAGGAGAGGGAATGCAGCTTTAACACATGAAGCATAGACTTCTATACAACCAGAGGAGTCGCCCCCTGGTGGTGAGGAGAGGGAATGCCGCTTTAACACATGAAGCATAGACTTCTATACAACCAGAGGAGTCGCCCCCTGGTGGTCAGTAGAGAGAATGCAGCTTTAACACATGAAGCATAGACTTCTATACAACCAGAGGAGTCGCCCCCTGGTGGTCAGGAGAGGGAATGCAGCTTTAACACATGAAGCATAGACTTCTATACAACCAGAGGAGTCGCCCCCTGCTGGTCAGTAGAGAGAATGCAGCTTTAACACATGAAGCATAGACTTCTATACAACCAGAGGAGTCTCCCCCTGGTGGTCAGTAGAGAGAATGCAGCTTTAACACATGAAGCATAGACTTCTATACAACCAGAGGAGTCGCCCCCTGGTGGCCAGGAGAGAGGATGCAGCTTTAACACATGAAGCATAGACTTCTATACAACCAGAGGAGTCGCCCCCCTGGTGGTCAGGAGAGAGAATGCAGCTTTAACACATGAAGCATAGACTTCTATACAACCAGAGACAACTATTTAAAAAGTAAAACGAACGGATGGAAAAAATTAAATCCCGGACCGCCAGTTGCAGAAGCAGGATCAGGGCGATCCGGGTCTGGAGAGCGAACAGAGGAGCTCAGAGATGTTCTGGAGCACCAGTCCACGACGCTTTGAAAACGAATGTTGGAACCTAGAACTCATCCCGGTCCTGGACCGGTAGTCCAGGACCGGGATGCCGTCCCCCTTCAGCTCGTAGTCTGAACAGCAGCAGGCAGACGGAGCAGACCGGGCTGATTCCCAACGAGCAGAAATCCAGCTGAGAGGAAATTAAGGCAATTCTGTGACAATTTTCAGGTCATTAAACGAGAGGAAATAAAACCACCTCTCACTGCAGCGTTAATTTCCCTTTCAGATGTTCAAGCTGGATCGAAGATGACACCGAGGTTTCTGAGCACAGGCATGAAGGTCATGTGATCGGGTCCCAAATAAACCCGGTTCCGTCTATCATTTAATTACACGACGGTCTCAGTAATAGAATAATGAGACGGATGGATTCATACTGTATTTACAAACATACTTTTAACTTTTAATAATTTATATTGTAATTATGAAATTGTAATAATAAATATATATATATATATATATATATATAAATAAATAAAAAATAATATATATTATTTTATTTTTTTTTTTAAAGTAATTATTTTTTTTATTTAAATGTTGGAAGTTTGTAATGGAATTATTATAAAAATATTTTTTCTTTTGACATTTTAACTTTAATTTCGTTGCTTTCATAACCCGAACGTAACAATTCCGATATCTGAAACTAAAAAGATGCCACGAGGCTCTTTGGACCGATTCAGTAAGTGGACTCTACTGAACTCTAAGTGGACTCCTTCCTTCAGACCAGATTCAGTAAGTGGACTCCTTCCTTCAGACCAGATTCAGTAAGTGGACTCCTTCCTCCAGACCAGGTTCACTAAGTGGACTCATTCCTCCAGACCAGGTTCAGTAAGTGGACTCCTTCCTCCAGACCAGATTCAGTAAGTGGCCTCCTTCCTCCAGACCAGGTTCACTAAGTGGACTCCTTCCTTCAGACCAGGTTCAGTAAGTGGGCTCCTTCCTCCAGACCAGATTCAGTAAGTGGACTCCTTCCTTCAGACCAGGTTCACTAAGTGGACTCCTTCCTTCAGACCAGGTTCAGTAAGTGGGCTCCTTCCTCCAGACCATCTCTGAGCTCCACTAAGTGGACTCCGTCCTCCAGACCAGGTTCAGTAAGTGGACTCCTTCCTTCAGACCAGGTTCACTAAGTGGACTCCTTCCTCCAGACCAGGTTCAGTAAGTGGACTCCTTCCTCCAGACCAGGTTCAGTAAGTGGACTCCTTCCTCCAGACCAGGTTCAGTAAGTGGACTCCTTCCTCCAGACCAGGTTCAGTAAGTGGACTGCTTCCTTCAGACCAGGTTCAGTAAGTGGGCTCCTTCCTCCAGACCATCTCTGAGCTCCACTAAGTGGACTCCGTCCTCCAGACCAGGTTCAGTAAGTGGACTCCTTCCTTCAGACCAGGTTCAGTAAGTGGACTCCTTCCTCCAGACCAAGTTCAGTAAGTGGCCTCCTTCCTCCAGACCAGGCTCAGTAAGTGGACTCCTTCCTCCAGACCAGGTTCAGTAAGTGGCCTCCTTCCTTCAGACCAGGTTCAGTAAGTGGACTCCGTCCTCCAGACCAGGTTCAGTAAGTGGACTCCTTCCTCCAGACCAGGCTCAGTAAGTGGACTCCTTCCTCCAGACCAGGTTCAGTAAGTGGCCTCCTTCCTTCAGACCAGGTTCAGTAAGTGGACTCCTTCCTCCAGACCAGGCTCAGTAAGTGGACTCCTTCCTTCAGACCAGGTTCAGTAAGTGGACTCCTTCCTCCAGACCAGGCTCAGTAAGTGGACTCCTTCCTTCAGACCAGGTTCAGTAAGTGGCCTCCTTCCTTCAGACCAGGTTCAGTAAGTGGACTCCTTCCTCCAGACCAGGCTCAGTAAGTGGCCTCCTTCCTCCAGACCAGGTTCAGTAAGTGGACTCCTTCCTCCAGACCAGGCTCAGTAAGTGGACTCCTTCCTCCAGACCAGGTTCAGTAAGTGGCCTCCTTCCTTCAGACCAGGTTCAGTAAGTGGACTCCTTCCTCCAGACCAGGCTCAGTAAGTGGACTCCTTCCTTCAGACCAGGTTCAGTAAGTGGACTCCTTCCTCCAGACCAGGCTCAGTAAGTGGACTCCTTCCTTCAGACCAGGTTCAGTAAGTGGCCTCCTTCCTTCAGACCAGGTTCAGTAAGTGGACTCCTTCCTCCAGACCAGGCTCAGTAAGTGGCCTCCTTCCTCCAGACCAGGCTCAGTAAGTGGCCTCCTTCCTTCAGACCAGGCTCAGTAAGTGGACTCCTTCCTTCAGACCAGGCTCAGTAAGTGGACTCCTTCCTCCAGACCAGGCTCAGTAAGTGGACTCCTTCCTTCAGACCAGGTTCAGTAAGTGGCCTCCTTCCTTCAGACCAGGCTCAGTAAGTGGACTCCTTCCTCCAGACCAGGTTCAGTAAGTGGACTCCTTCCTCCAGACCAGGTTCAGTAAGTGGCCTCCTTCCTTCAGACCAGGTTCAGTAAGTGGACTCCTTCCTCCAGACCAGGCTCAGTAAGTGGACTCCTTCCTCCAGACCAGGTTCAGTAAGTGGCCTCCTTCCTTCAGACCAGGTTCAGTAAGTGGACTCCTTCCTCCAGACCAGGCTCAGTAAGTGGACTCCTTCCTTCAGACCAGGTTCAGTAAGTGGCCTCCTTCCTTCAGACCAGGTTCAGTAAGTGGCCTCCTTCCCTCTCCAACGTGGTCTGTGGGCATCGAGCGGCCTGGGTGAGTGTTTGTAATCATGGAGTCATTAGCATTGATCATCGGGCCCTCAGGGTCCCGCTGGTGCTTCGGTAATCTGTGAAATGTCTTCTGGATCTTCAGATGCAGGTGGGAATCATCCCACCCGTCACTCAGGAAGACCTCCTCCTCTCGGTGAAGAACAACACCCCCGTTCAGCATGAAAACAACAAACAGACATTATTGGATGGATTTTTAATGTTTTAGGAACATGCTTCCTTCCTACTTCCTTCATGAATGGATGTCTGTGGATTCTCTCCATCGAACGCTTATCTTTTCACAGTCGGATACAAATTTATTTTGCATTTGCTGCACCATAATCTAAAAAAAAAAAAGATAAGAAGACATATTTTTATTATCCGTTGCATTTGCTCCCAGAAGCCGTCCGGCCTTGAAATGTTGGAGCTTCGTGACTTTGTGAGAATGATGAACGACGGCTGACATTTTGATTCTTATTATCGCCTCTCGCCTTGTAACCTTTTGATTAAAAGCTTCAACTTTTGATGATGGACTCAATTGTTCAACAAATAATATGGATTCTAAAAAACAGACGATCATTTATTTATTTTTTTAAAACAATTTTTCAGGCTATACGTCTCTGAGAAAAGGATAACGTTTCTGCTATTATAGAAACAAAGTGGGGCTTTATTCAAAATAACATATTCCAGACAGAAAATTTAGACAAATGCAAACAAACAATCTGAAGCCTCAAATTATTGTTCTGCCGACTGAAAGCTGAACATTGTCATTGTCATTGTTGTTGTCTGAACCGTCTCCATGTGAAAGAACGTCTCGTCTCTCTACTCGTGGAGCTTTCAATGAGTCATCTTCCCCTCGCTCTGCTTTTATTCCATCATGCTTAATGCTGCTCCTAAAAAAATCACATTAAAAAGTCACAACTGCGTTTTAAGATATCCGAACATTTGAGGAATTATGCTCATTGTCCTTTTTTTTGTTGTGAATAGTGATTTGATATCAATCTAATGAAGAAGAGTGGCGGTGGTTAGCCTAGCTAACATCAATGCATGCTAATAGCGGGTCAATTTGATGTGTTTTGGTACACAGCGACCCCTGGTGGTCAGGGGGAATAATGCTTTAAAAGGTACTTGCGGTCTTTATGCTAAGCTAGGCTAACCACGTACTGACTCCAGGTCAGCCACTTGGAAAGAAGGCAATAAATGCTTTAAAACTAATTATTACTCTCTCTGTATTACAAAGAGAGCGTTAAGGAGAACGCTTCGCTTGGTTCTTCTTCTTCTTCTTATGGGTTTTGATCACCTGCGTTGCCGCTAGCAACACAAATGTAAATGAGCCTTTTTCTTTAATTAGCGTGCAGGAGTATTATTATTATTTATGTCAAAACATGAAATCCATTTTGTTTTCTTTTAGTGAAAAAACAACATCGTAAACATGCCGTATCTTTAATAAACCCACAGTGGGGAATACGCCTGAACCGTGCACGTGCACGTTAATGAGGCGCTCGCGCACGCCGCACCTGCTGAGCGCCTTGTAATCGTATATAACCTAGTACGAGTGTGTCGGGCTTGTGCGCGCAAACACACACACACACACACACACACACACACACACACACACACCTCTGAATTTTGGGTTTGTGGAATCTTTAATTAACGGAGTGTTGGAGAGGCAATCCAAGAAAAGAGAGAGAGAAACAAACAGAGGGAGATGGAGGGAGGGAGGAAGAGAGAGAGAGAGAGGAAGAGAGAGAGAGAGGGGGAGGAAAAGAGTAAGAGAGAGAGAGGGAGAGGGAGGAAGAGAAACAAACAGAGGGAGATAAAGGGAGGGAGGAAGAGAGAGAGGGGGAGGGAGGAAGAGAGGAAGGGAGAGAGAGAGAGGGAGGGAGGAAGAGAGAGAGAGGAAGGAAGAGAGAGAGAGAGAGATGGAGGGAGGGAGGAAGAGAGTAAGAGAGAAGGAGAGGGATGAAGAGAGAGAGAGGAAGAGAGAGGAAGAGAGTGAGAGAGAGGGAGTGAGGAAGAGAGTAAGAGAGAGAAGGAGAGGGAGGAAGAGAGAGAGAGGAAGAGAGAGGAAGAAAGAGAGGGAGGGAGGGAGGAAGAGAGAGGAAGAGAGAGGAAGAGAGAGGAAGAAAGAGAGGGAGGAAGAGAGAGAGAGAGAGAGAAAGAGAGAGAGAGTCGGGGAAGACTTGTAGTGCAGCGCAGCAGGGGGGGGGGGGGTTGAGGGAGGACATGTTGCGCAACAGGGGGCCTGAAATAATGAGCCGACTGGAGAACAGGGGAAGTTATCACAACACATGTTCACCACTCGAGGCCCCGGTGTGACGACCTCCATCGGGGACGCCGCTAATTGTCATTTGGGGCGAACGTTCGCCGGTTCGAACCCCCCAGACGGGGGTCTCTCTCGACAGGAAAACCGGCATCGGTACCGAGACGCGAGGGAACCGGAGGGGGAGGGGCGGGGTACATTAATAACGGCGTGTTGTCGGGTACATTAATACATTTTACTGAAGGTCTTTCAAAGCGGACCGATCCACGTCGTCAACACCGGATCGTCCCACCGAGCCGGAGAAAGAAAGAACATCAAAGTGTTTGCGTTGCTGTCGGAGCGGTTGGGGGCGGGGCCCGGCGGCAGCCGTGTGCGAGCCGATTGGTCGACTCTCAGGTCCCCTTACACATCTTTACTTTATTAAAACACACTCGCCACTTTTATTCATGTTATTATTGTTTTAAAGTACTGTTTGCCGTCTGTAGAGAACCGCATGCCGGGTGTAGAGAACCGTATCCAGAGAACCATGTGTAGTGAACCGCTAGTAGAGAACCGGGCGCTGCGTGTAGAGAACTGAGCACTGTGTGTAGAGAACTGCATGCCGGGTGTAGAGAACCGTGTGTAGAGAACCTGGCGCTGTGTGTAGAGAACTACGTGTGAAAAACCAGGCACCGCGTGTAGAGAACCGGGCACTGCATGTAGAGAACCGGGCGCCGCCTGTAGAGAACCGGGCGCCGCCTGTAGAGAACTGGGCGCCGCCTGTAGAGAACCGGCTGTAGAGAACCGGCTGTAGAGCACCGGATGTAGAGAACCGCCTGCAGAGGACCGCGTGCTGCTTGTGGAGAACCGTGTGCTGCATGTAGAGAACCGGGCGCCGCATGTAGAGAACTGGGCACCGCCTGTAGAGAACCGCCTGTAGAGGACCGCGTGCTGCTTGTGGAGAACCGGGCGCCGCATGTAGAGAACTGGGCACCGCCTGTAGAGAACCGCCTGTAGAGGACCGCCTGTAGAGGACCGCGTGCTGCTTGTGGAGAACCGTGTGCCGCATGTAGAGAACCGGGCGTGCATGTAGAGAACTGCGTGTAGAGGACAGTGTGTTGCGTGTAGAGAACCGTGTGTTGCGTGTAGAGAACCGTGTGTTGCATTTAGAGAACTGTGTGTTCCGTGTAGAGAACTGTGTGTTGCGTGTAGAGAACCGTGTGTTGCATTTAGAGAACTGTGTGTTCCGTGTAGAGAACTGTGTGTTGCGTGTAGAGAACCGTGTGTTCCGTGTAGAGAACTGTGTGTTCCGTGTAGAGAACAGTGTGTTCCGTGTAGAGAACAGTGTGTTCCGTGTAGAGAACAGTGTGTTCCGTGTAGAGAACAGTGTGTTCCGTGTAGAGAACTGTGTGTTGCGTGTAGAGAACTGTGTGTTGCGTGTAGAGAACCGTGTGTTCCGTGTAGAGAACCGTGTGTTGCGTGTAGAGAACAGTGTGTTCCGTGTAGAGAACTGTGTGTTCCGTGTAGAGAACAGTGTGTTCCGTGTAAAGAACCGTGTGTTCCGTGTAGAGAACTGTGTGTTCCGTGTAGAGAACCGTGTGTTGCGTGTAGAGAACCGCGCTGCAAAGCAGAACATGTGTTCGAGTTTCGGAGCTGATTTTGTTTTGTCACAATAATCGAGCTTTATGTCATTTTAGTGTTTTAGCAATTAAAGAAAAGAGAGAACCGCAGACGGGTTCCGCTTCGTGGAGAACGATCAATCAACTCTGAAGGAAACCAGTTCCTTCATCACAGCTGGAACAGAACTTTGAACAATCATCACATTTGTGAGCTTCAAATATCCAGAAGAACCGACAGAAACATTTCATATGTCCTCACACACACACACACACACACACACACACACACACACACACACACACACACCTCTGTATCACTGTTCTTTCTATAAAAGGTGTGTGTGCTCTTTGTGATCCACTCATGCACACGCTCACAATCATTTTGACACCTATATTCAATTCCTCCTCCTCATCATAATTATGGTTTATTTTGCCCTGCCCGGAGCCTGAAGGATTTAGAGCTGGTCAAATCCTTAAAAATGCAACGCAGACGCAGAAATATAATGTCTGCTAAGAGGAGACGGGGTGAGACGCGGAGTGAGACGCGGGGTGAGACGCGGAGTGAGACGCGGAGTGAGACGCGGAGTGAGACGCGGAGTGAGACGCGGGGTGAGACGCGGAGTGAGACGCGGAGTGAGACGCGGAGTGAGACGCGGAGTGGTTTTAGTAGAGATGGATCTCCGTTATCGAAACGTGTGCATTTCAAGATGTTCAGCATAAGTCGGATAACCACGTTTTTTAAACTGTGTCGGTGCTCATTTGCATAAATGAAACAATTAAATAATGCAATAAATTATCCACGGCTAAAATATCTGTAAATGTTGATGACGTTTGATGAAAGTACGGTTCACCGTCTCGTCTCACCCTTCTCGTCTCACCCTTCTCGTCTCACCCTTCTCGTCTCACCCTTCTCGTCTCACCCTTCTCGTCTCACCCGTCTCGTCTCACCCTTCTCGTCTCACCCGTCTCGTCTCACCCTTCTCGTCTCACCCTTCTCGTCTCACCCGTCTCGTCTCACCCTTCTCGTCTCACCCGTCTCGCCTCACCCGTCTCACCTCACCCTTCTCGTCTCACCCGTCTCGTCTCACCCTTCTCGTCTCACCCTTCTCGTCTCACCTGTCTCGCCTCACCCTTCTCGTCTCACCTGTCTCGCCTCACCCTTCTCGTCTCACCTGTCTCGCCTCACCCTTCTCGTCTCACCCTTCTCGTATCACCCTTCTCTTCTCACCCTTCTCGTCTCACCCTTCTCGTCTCACCTGTCTCGCCTCACCCTTCTCGTCTCACCTGTCTCGCCTCACCCTTCTCGTCTCACCCTTCTCGTATCACCCTTCTCGTCTCACCCGTCTCGTCTCACCCGTCTCGTCTCACCTGTCTCGCCTCACCCTTCTCGTCTCACCTGTCTCGCCTCACCCTTCTCGTCTCACCCTTCTCGTATCACCCTTCTCTTCTCACCCTTCTCGTCTCACCCTTCTCGTCTCACCTGTCTCGCCTCACCCTTCTCGTCTCACCTGTCTCGCCTCACCCTTCTCGTCTCACCCTTCTCGTATCACCCTTCTCGTCTCACCCGTCTCGTCTCACCCGTCTCGTCTCACCCGGGCCTTTAGATCCGGTCTCCATCAGGGGCCACAGGGCCCATTAGGGCCTTTAGACCTGGTCTCCATCAGTGGCCCATTAGGGCCTTTAGACCTGGTCTCCATCAGTGGCCCATTAGGGCCTTTAGACCTGGTCTCCATCAGGGGCCCATTAGGGCCTTTAGACCTGGTCTCCATCAGGGGCCCATTAGGGCCTTTAGACCTGGTCTCCATCAGGGGCCCATTAGGGCCTTTAGACCTGGTCTCCATCAGTGGCCCATTAGGGCCTTTAGACCTGGTCTCCATCAGGGGCCCATTAGGGCCTTTAGACCTGGTCTCCATCAGGGGCCCATTAGGGCCTTTAGACCTGGTCTCCATCAGTGGCCCATTAGGGCCTTTAGACCTGGTCTCCATCAGGGGCCCATTAGGGCCTTTAGACCTGATGGGATATTGTGCTTTATGATCTGCTTCGTGGCCTCACATGAAAACATCGTTATTGATCACGGCCAAAAGTTCACCGCTGACGCGCGTTGATTCAACGGGACCCTCGAGACCCCCGTAGACCCCCATAGACCCCCATAGACCCCCGTCTTGGACCTCCAAGGACCTCCGTGGTTGTACGGTTAAACTGACACGGCTTCAGTTTGTGGGTCACCTCGTGTATTATTATTATTCCACATTGATGAATCAGACGTTTTTAATGCTCCTCAACATTCTTTCTTCCTGGTTTATTAACGTTTCTTATTTGTTTAGCTCCTTCTTCGTAATGAGTTAATACATTTTTCACCTCGGTGCCGTATTGCTCGTGCAGACTTTCACCGCCGCCCCTCCAGGGACATGGAATATGTATTCGCCTTCCTCTTAGGATTTATATATTTAAAAAAAAGGGGTTTAGCAACATTAATAATTTCTGAAAACATAAAAGAAGAAACGAGGCGTTCTCTTTCTTTCTTTATATACGTCGTGAGTAAAGATGATGGTAACGGAGCCAATAACGGAACATTAAGAAGAGGAGATGCTCCTACGAGGGTCATATTGAGCTCATATGAATCACTTGAGTTCAGGCCATGTGTCTTTCTTATTTAATTGTTTAAATTTTTATATTGTCCCCGTTTTAATGTATTTTCATCACATAAAAAGATAAACGCAAAAGAGGAATCGTGGTGTCAATCACGGCAGGTTGCTAAGGGCATCCAGATGACACTGAGGCATGCTGGGAGTTGTATGCTCTGCAGTGGCTCTGTTTGGATGAGCCCTGTTGGTCAGGGTTAACCACCCCCCCCCCCCCCCCCCCCCCCCCCCCCCCGAAGACAAATGACAGTTATCTATTTTTACGGCTCGATATAGATCCATCAGCCTCCTCCGGAGAGCCTCGCTGCCCTTTTGGAGGAGATCTTCCAGGTCACCGAGCCAAGGTGAACAACACGACAATGCACACGAGTGCTCCCACGTCACACACACACACACACACACACACACACACACACACACACACACACACACACACTGGACATATGGAAATGTCAGTGCCACCCGAGGGATGCTGGCTAATGTCAGGACATGTGGCCGGCATGGACCCGGGCCACACGTACACCCCGTCCAGCTGTGTCGGGGACCCGCCAGCCAACCCCCCCCCTCCCCCCTCGTGTACCCCCCCCTCCCCCCTCCCCTCCTCCCCCAGGAGGGAAACTAATTGTGAGCGTTATTGATTGCCACGGCAGATCTGCGCCGTCCGGCGGGTAAACAAGATGGATGGAGTTGTCAGGTGGTCATCAGGCGCGGCGCTCTGACAGCATGCCTGAGGGCGTGTACGACACCGCGCAGGTTAAGCGAGGCGAGCGGCGAGCGGCGAGCGGCGAGCGGCGCTTTGACTTTGGCCCTGAAACGACCGGCGTCCTACTTTACAGGACGAGTTACGTAACGATTCACAATGAGAGATTAAAACACAGTTATTAACCGTTAATTATGTTGGAATTAAAAGGTGAGTTCAAATGCAAATTAAAAAAAAAAAGAAAACACACATTTTCTCCCTTCTAGTCTCGTGGTTCGGGTTTCAGTTTCAGTTTTTGGGGGATCAGTTTCTTTTAAATCGTCTTCCTCCACTCCGACACGTTAGAGAATTTAAATGTGAATTTAAATGTGATTTGTCAAAGATTTGATTAACTAGTCAACATCAAACTTTTTTATTTTTTTGTAAATTGGGTGGAACAGGCCTCTGGTTATTCAACCGTTTCGATCGGGACTATTTTATTTGTCTAAATTAAAAACAATTAGTAAAGATCTTCACACGGATTCAGATTTTTTTTAATTACCAAAAAAAAAAAAAAAAAAGACTTCATCAAATCTGATGTTCCGTCTCAATTTGAGCCGGGCCAGAAAATTAATAAATAAACATATTTGAGGTATTTTATGCTTCCACCTGTACCATCAGTGGTTTTGGGGGGACTTTAAATTTAGTTATTAAATTGACATTTATAAATCTAAGTTGTGCATGCATTTGTTATCCCACAATGCAACTATTGAAACTAAACATAATAATAATAATAATAATAATTAAAAAAAAAAATAATAATAATATTTTAAAAATAATTTAAAAAAATAATATATCCTTTATCAACATCAATCTCATTAAAACAAAGGAAGCAGTGAACCTCCCTGTAAACTGACCCAAACAATGGCGTGTTGCATTGCTACGTTATTGAACCGTCCGTTCGGCATGTGGGTCGATGCACTTTAAGGAACATGCACTCCCCTTCCTGCACTTTAAGGATTCATAAGGCGCCTCCAAAAGGCAGAGATGTGAATATGAAGCAGGGCCGTCAGTGTTCCTGCTCTCCGCCCACCAGACTTCCCAGATTGTGTGCAAAGTAAACAACGCTCCGGGTGAGGATCGCTTTCCAAATGCTTCCGAGGATTTGAGTTGTTTTTTTTGGGGGGGTAAAAAGGAAATGAATATAAAGGACCCGGCGCCGCCTCGGTTGACCCCTCGCTCTCCAGACGCCAGCGTCCCGTCACGGCGAGGCGGCGCTCCCGATGCATGCAAAGTAACCCCGAGGACCATTTGCATTCTGAGTAATGAGGTGAAGTCGAGTTAAGAGATGGAGAGGCACAACAATCCACGCGGAGAGTCACATCGTGTGACTCGTATGCGACGAGGAAATAAACAACGACAACCACGAGTCGGTGCTTCAGGACCTCAAGTCTCTGTGACCAGAGAAGTCATTTTCCAATCACACATCTCCATTTATGGATTCAGGGGAGATCGAGTACGTCCTTCAGTTACGCACAAATGCACCAGGCAGGGGCACTATGAGCCTTATGGCTGCGTGTGTCTTAAAGTTGAACTATTAAGTCTCAAATTAATAAGTCTGCCTCTATATGACCTTCAGAAGTAAACAAGACCGTCAGCTATACAGTTATATAACACACACATGAACTCACACAGGTCCACCAGGAAGTCCCGGACTGGACTACCACTTTAGTCCACAGGGGGCGCCAGGAATGACACAGAATAAAAGTTCCTTGTCGTGTCACTCTCATCTGCCCACCCTACTGCACCCACCTGTCAGCTCCTTCAGTGCACCTGTCAGTCACACCCACCTCCTCACCTTATTATGTTCACCTGTCAGTGACACCCACCTCCTCACCTTATTATGTTCACCTGTCAGTCACACCCACCTCCTCACCTTATTATGTTCACCTGTCAGTCACACCCACCTCCTCACCTTATTATGTTCACCTGTCAGTGACACCCACCTCCTCACCTTATTATGTTCACCTGTCAGTCACACCCACCTCCTCACCTTATTATGTTCACCTGTCAGTGACACCCACCTCCTCACCTTATTATGTTCACCTGTCAGTGACACCCACCTCCTCACCTTATTATGTTCACCTGTCAGTCACACCCACCTCCTCACCTTATTATGTTCACCTGTCAGTCACACCCACCTCCTCACCTTATTATGTTCACCTGTCAGTGACACCCACCTCCTCACCTTATTCTGTTCACCTGTCAGTCACACCCACCTCCTCACCTTATTATGTTCACCTGTCAGTCACACCCACCTCCTCACCTTATTCTGTTCACCTGTCAGTCACACCCACCTCATCACCTTATTCTGCTGACCTGTCAGTCACACCCACCTCCTCACCTTATTATGATCACCTGTTAGCCACACCCACCTCCTCACCTTATTCTGATCACCTGTTAGCCACACCCACCTCATCACCTTATTCTGATCACCTGTTAGCCACACCCACCTCATCACCTTATTCTGATCACCTGTTAGCCACACCCACCTCATCACCTCCTTCTGTGTCTCGCCCAAGGTCACATGGACCTGGTCTTCAAGACTTGGGGTCTGCTCCCCCCCAGAATCCGATCCAGGACTGTTTAAGTTGTGTAAAGTCTTCCTGGAACAAAGCTTGGAGCCCCGTTCCACGTTCACCATGGAGAACCAAACGTCTGGAGGGTTCTAAATGCTGTAGAACCACAGATAACAGGTGCACGTATTCAGGAACCTCAATAGAAGCTTTGAATGCCAAAAAAAAAGAAGGAAGATTACATTTGGTTCAGAGAAATCTGCATGATTTGAATTCATACGCTTACTGTTGCTGCTCCCAAGTTAAAATTCGGCAACACTAATGTGCCAAATGATTCGAGTCCCTGGATGATGACGGCCTCTTTACAGCTGGAAGGCAGAATGTGCACGTGCACTGTGCACGTGCACTGATGTTCTTCACATTCTAGATGCATGGCCACATTTCAGCTTCTCTTCTATATTACTAGATGAGATTAGAAAACTTTATTAATCTCCAGTGGGGGAAACTCATTTTCCACCAAAAGCTCACACAGACAGTGTGTGTGTGTGTGTGTGTGTGTGTGTGTGTGTGTGTGTGTGTGTGTGTGTGTGTGTTCTAAACGTGTTATTTGCTGGGCGGCGGTTCTCCGTTCCTCTGCCTCCAGATGAGTGCACTTGAGAAGATGACTTGTGCTTTGCATCTTCAGCCTCAATGGGCCTCTCTGTGTCGTGTGTTGTTTCACATTGCTGTCATCATTGCTGTCATCATTGCCGTCAACATTGCTGCACCGCAGCGTTCATCTGTAAGCCCTGCCAGGAGGCAAAGGGACGGCTGGAAGACGGGCCAGACGAGAAGCAGCTGTGGACGGTTTCATCGCCTTCGGAAAACGTTCCGTTTTAAAATGACATCTACGTGTCGAACCCGTCCTCCTCGTCTTCCTCGAGAGCCTTCGCTCCGCACGGCGGCGGCCCACTTACGGCAGAATGCTCCATTCTGCCTCAACTATCATCGCCGGTGTGACAAAAGAATTGAAAGTCAACAGATTATGTTTACTTCCAGAACAGAGCTTATCAAAGCGTCATTAGGCCGCGGCGCGGCTCCCTTTTTATATTTGCAGCTAATGATCCGTGTAATATCTGTCCTTTCCCCCCGGATGTGCTGTTTTCCATCAAGGCAAGGCTATTTGGTGTGTGTGTGTGTGTGTGTGTGTGATCTATTTTTCAAACAACTGCACAACCCTGGGACACAAAGGACACACTGGCTTCGCTCGGAGCGGAGCTTCCCAGGCTTTGCATACATTTCTACTCTTTTATTAACATGCGGTCCCACTGAGCGGCGGCAGGATTAGTTGGTCCATTTACTGTTTCTGGGATCTCAGAGAAATAGTGGAGCAATACAGGGACCGCAGCGACCATTAAAGGGGCTACATTCTCCAGTTTCAGACTCCTCATGGTTCTCAACATGGAGAACATGGAGAACATGGAGAACATGGACTGTCACGCGACCGGACCGGCTACAAAAGATCTGGTTGATTGTATTAATACTCGACTTTGGAATGTAGCAGCTTTAAAATGTCATAACAATGGAAGTGAATGGCTGAGACCATAAACAAACAACTTTTCACTTACAAATTCACTAAATAAAACGTTTAAAGCTGATGAGGTCGCTGTCAATCACCTTGTAGCCCCGCCCTAAAGCGTCCCCTGCTTGATGGTCTGTTTGACTCTAAATGTCCATAATTCACTAAATGAACATCATTCTGTATTGAAGAAGACTTGAAACTAGAGATTGAGACCAAAAACTAATGTTTACAATGTTTACTGAGGGAATAAATCAAGAGAAGTAGAGTCAATTATATAGACTTCTATACAACCAGAGGAGTCGCCCCCTGGTGGTCAGGAGAGAGAATGCAGCTCTAACACATGAAGCATAGACTTCTATACAACCAGAGGAGTCACCCCCTGGTGGTCAGGAGAGAGAATGCAGCTTTAACACATGAAGCATAGACTTCTATACAACCAGAGGAGTCACCCCCTGGTGGTCAGGAGAGAGAATGCAGCTTTAACACATGAAGCATAGACTTCTATACAACCAGTGGAGTCGCCCCCTGCTGTTCAATAAAGAGAATGCAGCTTTTAAGACACTTCCACATTGGCTTCGCGGGGCAGAACCGGAGGTTGCCTCCTGGACCTCACTCTCACTCTCTCACTCTCTCACTCAACTCAGACACCATTCATGTGAAGGGCTGCAGTTGGCGCTCGTTCATCGTGAAGAAAACATTTCTTTATTTTTTCTGTGTCCTACTTTGCAACTTGGAACTGACCTTCAGGGGAGGCGGGACGCGGCGCGGCGTGGTCACGTATGTGTGGAGCGGTGGATTAAAACGGGGCCGGCGGTACATATGGCAGAGATCAAACAATTAACCTGCTGGTGATTGGCCCTGCCACCAGGGTGCAGTAATTAGAGGTAAGTGGCCCTGAGACCAGACCGGGGTAATGGGAGAGCTCGCTGCAGGGACGAGTCCGACTCTCAACATCTGTGCACGTCTGCGTGACCTCGAGCTTCAACCGTCTCGACGTCTCAATCTGGTGTTGACTCAGTGGAATGAACCTTTCTCCACTTCTACTCTCGTCTCGCTTGAATACTCCTGAAATTACTGAACAGCACATATATTTTCATAGCTGTCCATAGTCAATTATATATATATATATATATATATATATATATATATATATATATATGTATACACAGTATATATCCATATTTGTGTGTGCATGTTTCCTTCTACCTGGTTTGCCTGCACATATTCATCTTTCCTAGAAGTTGTCAGAGCGCCGATGTTACGAAGACGAATCCCTCGGCGCTCCATGAATCAAGAGCTTCTTCCTCCGATGGCGTATCGATCCTCTGAGTCGGAGGATACAACGCGGCCGCTTTGTTGCGTCACACGTGCAGCCGGCGAGCTGTTTAATCTCATCCGTCCCCCTGGAGCGTAATGGATGGAGAACCGGACCCGCCGAGGGCCTCCTTCAGCATCACTCTGCTGGGTTACGAACACACGACTCCATCTGCACATGTTTGTACCTGTCGTTTCATGCCAATACAAGCATTTATGTAATTCCATTTTACAGGCTGTAATCTTTCACGTTACTTATATTTCTCTTGTTGTGATAAGTCGATGTGGTATGTTAATGCTTTTAAATAGAATAATGACAAGTCTCCACCATTTAAACCTCACATTGTCTGTAATACTGTCTGCTGCATTTGTATCATTTGGGTTAACTTACACCTTTTTTATTCTGAATATATATATATATATATATATATATATATATATATATATATATATATATATATATATATATTATTTAATTTGAAGTATTGAATTTGGTTTCATAACATTTTTAGAATAACATTTCATTCCATTTTAATGGATTTTATTCTGATTTTATTGCTTTTTCTTCTACTCCTTGTTGTAGAAATCCAAGATGGTGACGGCCAAAATGTCTCTCAACAACTAGAATAACTCACTCTACTACTATACTAACTCACTCTACTACTAAAGATAACTCACTCTACTACTATACTAACTCACTCTACTACAAGAATAACTCACTCTACTGGTAGAATAACTCAATACTACTATATTAACTCACTCTACAACTAGTATAACTCACTCTACTACTATAATAACTCACTCTACTACACGAATAACTCACTCTACTACTAAAAATAACTCACTCTACTACTAAAAATAACTCACTCTACTACTATACTAACTCACTCTACTACAAGAATAACTCACTCTACTGGTAGAATAACTCAATACTACTATATTAACTCACTCTACAACTAGTATAACTCACTCTACTACTATAATAACTCACTCTACTACTAAAAATAACTCACTCTACTACTATACTAACTCACTCTACTACAAGAATAACTCACTCTACTACTAAAAATAACTCACTCTACTACTAAAAATAACTCACTCTACTACTATACTAACTCACTCTACTACAAGAATAACTCACTCTACTACTAAAAATAACTCACTCTACTACTATACTAACTCACTCTACTACAAGAATAACTTACTCTGCTACTAAAAATAACTCACTCTACTATTATAGTAACTCACTCTACTGGTAGAATAACTCAATACTACTATATTAACTCACTCTACTACTATACTAACTCACTCTACTGGTAGAATAACTCAATACTACTATACTAACTCACTCTACTACTATACTAACTCACTCTACTACCATACTAACTCACTCTACTGGTAGAATAACTCAATACTACTATACTAACTCACTCTACTACCATACTAACTCACTCTACAACTAGAATAACTCACTACTACTATACTAACTCACTCTACAACTAGAATAACTCACTCTACTACTAGAATAACTCACTCTACTACTAGAATAACTCACTCTACTGGTAGAATAACTCACTCTACTGGTAGAATAACTCACTACTATTATACTAACTCACTCTACAACTAGAATAACTCACTCTACTACTAGAATAACTCACTCTACTACTAGAATAACTCACTCTACTGGTAGAATAACTCACTCTACTGGTAGAATAACTCACTCTACTGGTAGAATAACTCACTACTACTATACTAACTCACTCTACAACTAGAATAACTCACTCTACTACTAGAATAACTCACTCTACTGGTAGAATAACTCACTCTACTGGTAGAATAACTCACTACTATTATACTAACTCACTCTACAACTAGAATAACTCACTCTACTACTAGAATAACTCACTCTACTGGTAGAATAACTCACTCTACTGGTAGAATAACTCACTCTACTGGTAGAATAACTCACTACTACTATACTAACTCACTCTACAACTAGAATAACTCACTCTACAACTAGAATAACTCACTCTACTACTAGAATAACTCACTCTACTACTAGAATAACTCACTCTACTGGTAGAATAACTCACTACTACTATACTAACTCACTCTACAACTAGAATAACTCACTCTACTACTAGAATAACTCACTCTACTACTAGAATAACTCACTCTACTGGTAGAATAACTCAATACTACTATATTAACTCACTCTACAACTAGTATAACTCACTCTACTACTAGAATAACTCACTCTACTACACGAATAACTCACTCTACTACTAAAAATAACTCACTCTACTACTATACTAACTCACTCTACTACAATAATAACTTACTCTGCTACTAAAAATAACTCACTCTACTATTATAGTAACTCACTACTACTACTATACTAACTCACTCTACTACTATACTAACTCACTCTACTACTATAGTAACTCACTACTACTATACTAACTCACTCTACTACCATACTAACTCACTCTACTGGTAGAATAACTCAATACTACTATACTAACTCACTCTACTACTATACTAACTCACTCTACTACCATACTAACTCACTCTACTGGTAGAATAACTCACTACTACTATACTAACTCACTCTACAACTAGAATAACTCACTCTACTACTAGAATAACTTACTCTACTAATAGAATAACTCACTCTACTACTAGAATAACTCACTCTACTACCATACTAACTCACTCTACTGGTAGAATAACTCACTACTACTATACTAACTCACTCTACAACTAGAATAACTCACTCTACTACTAGAATAACTTACTCTACTAATAGAATAACTCACTACTACTATACTAACTCACTCTACAACTAGTATAACTCACTCTACTACTAGAATAACTCACTCTACTACCATACTAACTCACTCTACTGGTAGAATAACTCACTACTACTATACTAACTCACTCTACAACTAGAATAACTCACTCTACTACTAGAATAACTTACTCTACTAATAGAATAACTCACTACTACTATACTAACTCACTCTACAACTAGTATAACTCACTCTACTACTAGAATAACTCACTACTACTATAATACTATACTATCGCTGTGTTCTTCGTCACCTTAAGTTACCTAAAGGTGATGATGGAAGTGCTTCGGACTGCACTTAGCAGCAGCATTCATTCAATAATTTTCTCTTTCAAAGCACCCAGATTACAAAGTAAATTTAAGTCTGAATGCAGAGTGACTGAAAGGCTTATTTTGTATCCTTAAATACATAATACATTAATACATGAATGCACTGTGATGTAATGTTGGGTGGAATAATTTACTTTTTATACACTTGATTTGAGGACGAAAACTGAGTTCCATAAAACGCTATGTCATATTTTCTTAGTATTTGACTTTTTAAAAATTTGAATATGAGATAATTTCCCATCTGGTGGGGGCAAAAAAAAATAAAAAATGCCCCACTGAAATACATTTTATTTGTTCTTGTCCTGTGTTGGACGTGTCCCAAAAGAAATGAAAAAAAAAGAAAACAACGATAGTTTATATTCATTCATTAATTTGACAGAATACTGTTGCAGCCTCCGCGCAGTCGGATGGAGACTTTGTTTTTCATGCGGCCAATCAAGTCGTGCATAAAGGTCACTGTGGTTTGACACCTGTGACCTTTCAACAGGATGTGCTCTAACCACCAGCCTATACATATTCAGGTGAGGGGAGTTTTCTTTTATGGCAGCAGCTGGAGCCTGAAAGGAGCCACTGATTGTGTTCGGTACCGCGATGATGTTCTGCTGCCAAACAACGACCGAGAGGCGGGGGAAGCTTCTCGTTGGCAGAGGAGGGAGCGCTCACGGACCCCAGCTGAGCTTTTAGGTGGGCACCATCTCGTGTCATCGGCGTAGAGGAAATGATGCGACGCCTCCCATCCCAAGGTCATCCCACGCTACAGTGAATCCCACAAACAGTTTGAACGGGTGATTCCTGAGCCGAGCGGCGGCCATCTCGGGGGCCGTGATGCCATCATTTCGCGGTTGAAGGAAGTCATCTGTGGTAACGTGTTTGGAAAATCACTCGCGGCGATGTCACATTAATTTCTACCTGAACTCAAGCCCAATGCGGTGTGTCTACTTTCTTCTTTTTACATTTATTTGCATGTACATGCTGAATTAAATCCCTTATTTCTATACACTACATGCTTCTATTTGCTTTCATCAGAAGTCACAAGCATCTAATTATCGTAGATAGAATCTCACACTGGAGTCCAAAGTTTCTCTTAATGTTCCTCTGTACAGACATCCGTCCTCACCCCAAACCTCACCCCAAACCTCAAACCAACCCTCACCTCAACCATCACCCCAACCCTCATCCCAACCCAACCCTCACCCCAACCCTCATCCCAACCCTCACCCCAACCCTCACCCCAACCCTCATCCCAACCCTCACCCCAACCCTCACCCCAACCCTCATCCCAACCCAACCCTCACCCCAACCCTCAACCCAACCCTCACCCCAACCCAACCCTCACCCCAACCCTCAACCCAACCCTCACCCCAACCCTCACCCCAACCCTCATCCCAACCCAACCCTCACCCCAACCCTCATCCCAACCCTCACCCCAACCCTCACCCCAACCCTCATCCCAAACCTCATCCCAACCCTCACCCCAACCCTCACCCCAACCCTCATCCCAACCCTCACCCCAACCCTCACCCCAACCCTCATCCCAACCCAACCCTCACCCCAACCCTCAACCCAACCCTCACCCCAACCCTCACCCCAACCCTCACCCCAACCCTCATCCCAACCCTCACCCCAACCCTCATCCCAACCCTCACCCCAACCCTCACCCCAACCCAACCCTCATCCCAACCCTCACCCCAACCCTCATCCCAACCCTCACCCCAACCCTCATCCAAACCCTCACCCCAACCCTCACCCCAACCCAACCCTCATCCCAACCCTCACCCCAACCCTCATCCCAACCCTCACCCCAACCCTCACCCCAACCCTCACCCCAACCCTCACCCCAACCCAACCCTCACCCCAACCCTCACCCCAACCCTCATCCCAACCCTCACCCCAACCCTCACCCCAACCCTCATCCCAACCCTCACCCCAACCCTCACCCCAACCCTCATCCCAACCCTCACCCCAACCCTCACCCCAACCCTCATCCCAACCCTCACCCCAACCCTCACCCCAACCCAACCCTCATCCCAACCCTCACCCCAACCCTCACCCCAACCCTCACCCCAACCCTCACCCCAACCCAACCCTCATCCCAACCCTTACCCCAACCCTCATCCCAACCCTCACCCCAACCCAACCCTCATCCCAACCCTCACCCCAACCCTCACCCCAACCCAACCCTCATCCCAACCCTCACCCCAACCCAACCCTCATCCCAACCCTCATCCCAACCCTCACCCCAACCCTCATCCCAACCCTCACCCCAACCCTCATCCCAACCCTCATCCCAACCCTCACCCCAACCCTCATCCCAACCCTCACCCCAACCCTCACCCCAACCCAACCCTCATCCCAACCCTCACCCCAACCCTCACCCCAACCCAACCCTCATCCCAACCCTCACCCCAACCCAACCCTCATCCCAACCCTCATCCCAACGCTCACCCCAACCCTCATCCCAACCCTCACCCCAACCCTCATCCCAACCCTCACCCCAACCCTCACCCCAACCCTCATCCCAACCCTTACCCCAACCCTCATCCCAACCCTCACCCCAACCCTCACCCCAACCCAACCCTCATCCCAACCCTCACCCCAACCCTCATCCCAACCCTCACCCCAAATCGGTGAGTTTATCGGACGACTTCGAGGCGATTGTTTGGATACATTGTCGCTTGTTTCTGAGTTTCAATGAAGTGTGTTTTACGACGCCTTGCAGCCAATGTACTCATTCAATCACACAATACAGCAACAAATAAGGTTATCAATAATACAAACTGCATGTTTTCTTTGTTTTGAATCTAAGAACAACACATTTTATTTTCTAATAGTCCGAATGTTCTCGGACCCCCGGCACCGATGACCTGAATGATCTTTGGAGTCGGTCGGCGACGCATTTGGCCAATTTAAGAAAAAAAGGCGAAGCACATTGCATGTCTAATCTACATGAAGGCGAGATGTAAACGCGGTTATTGGTGGATCCTACCCAGCTGCTACACCTCAAGCAGGCAGCGTGCAGCCCCGAGTGAGACGGCATGTTTACTTTCAATTTTAAAGGATGTACATTTTACGAGGACGTAATGTGCATGACGGCCGAGGGAATGAGGAATCAGGTTCCAGTGTTCACGGCAGACGAGTGTTTTGAAGTGTTATAGATCCAGTAAACCTGTCGAGAAGTCACATCAGTCCTCTTTAAATGAGATCTCCACTGGCTTTTATTGGATTATTCTATAAAGCACTTCTTTATCTTCTTTGTACAGCAATACAACCTCAACTGTAATTTAATTAGTTTTTATCTCTATTTTCGTGAAGTGAAAATAAATGACAGGAGGATCGTGGGAGCGATGAGTTTCTTAACTTAAAAAATGTAAAAAAATTAAGGTTTTCTTCGATTTAAAGCAAATTGTTGCGAGGGATAAATCAATTTTTGGGGGGAATAATGCAACAAAAAAAAGTGAACCTTAGAGGACCAGTGGGCCGGGAAGTCTCCTTTGAAGATCCAAGGTGTTTGATCTTCATCACTTTGTGCATTAAAGTAGTCAAATGGAATAAAGCATCGAGCAGTTAGTGAAGAAAAGGAACAACAATGGCATACCCAAATAAAAATGTCATACTATGAACATTCAAATAAAACTGCATGTTTATACTGATAAATATGACCTTTTATTCGTGTCTTTAATGCTCTTCCCGGTCCTCTCAAGGTCAGCCATTGGTGTAACGCCTCTCTTCCTTTATGTAATCTATATGTATGAAGAATTGATACCTTTTGTCTCTGTTTTTTCCAGCTTCCCTCTCCATCCGTCCTCTTCTTCCCGACCCCCGAGGTGAATCCATGTTCAAGAACGGGAGCTCAAATGTAACGCAACGACGCCGTGCGCTGGTTGTGTGTCTGTGTTTAATGCATTAATGCAGCTTGAAGCTCAATGGCAACGTTCAAAGTCAACCCAGGTGTGTGTGTGTGTGTGTGTGTGTGTGTGTGTGTGTGTGTGTGTGTGCGTGAAGATGACAAACTGCTGTGAAAATTGAAGTTGCCACGAATGCCGATGCCTTTAATGCCCAAACTGACTCCACACAGCCGCTTCCTTCTCGCCACAAATCTTCTTCTCCGTCCACATCCGCCATCAATCTTGTCTCTTTAAATGTTCCGTATGTTGTCAACCTGTCTTCACCTCCACGTTCCTCCAAATGAGATTAAAGCAAAGGAATCGGCATGTTTCTCATTTATTTGCAGACCCCAGAAGCCTCAAAAGTCCAGTTCCTCTGGTGACGTGTTCATGGAAAGTGGGATCCAGGCGTCGCTCCCCCTCTCAGGTGTGCACATTATCGTCCTCTAAGAGAAATGTCCCCCCACGTTTCCCTTCCAGGACAATGTGAGCGTAATAACACATTCTTTTATCACTGAATTCCACAGCCCTCGTTACAAGAGAGCTCATTTTCCTCCACAATCGGTGCACTTAGGTGTCTTTCATGTGTCGCGGTGCAGCGGGTTCACAGCTGGAGCCCAACGGGAGGAAAGCTCTCAGGGGCCTTTGTCCAAGCTGCAGGAAAGAGACCATTTAAAGAGCCCGAGCTCACCGGCAGGTTCCACAATGTATCCAACTGGTGGAAGATCTTATTGTTTTTGCATATTAAGTAACATTTTTAAATTCGACCACAGGAGCCTGCGATTCTACGACACGATTGGCCGTCGATCGAAGGCTCGATGGACGGCGAGGAGTCGCCTCGTTCAGCGTCTGCAGCGTGATTGTCCCCATTAATCACTTCGACATGGCGATATAAGGAACCAGCTGGAAAAATGCAGAAGTGGCCCTTTAAGTCATAATATGGTGTATGAACGGATTATTAATGACAATAAAGTGGAACTAGCGAATTACAATATAGGAGTAATGTGAAATACGTCTTCATAAGAGAAGTTATATTTGTTTACATTTACTGAACATGAACAAATGTCCATAAATCCGCGACATTACCAGCATCCTTCCACGTAATCCTCATAATCAGTCACTCCATGATATTAATGTACAGGCTGTGCACCGACTGCTCACCTGCTCCGGCCTCGTAACAGCCTGACTGCCTCAATGTGAGTGAAAGTGCTGATCCTTTAATAAATTAACCTATTAAATGTGCTTCATTAATGAAGGGAGAGATATAAATGGAAGTGGAGGGATAAGCGATTAAAGAAGGCGACTGAGATATTAAATGGATTCTCAGAGAGAAGACGGCGTGATGTGCAGGAATTCTGGAGCTTTTTATTCATTTATTATATATTTTATATATATAGCTCAGAAGCTCAAGGACACTTGTGACAGGAAGCTGCTGCTGATGGATCAGTGAGGTCAGGTTGACTGATGGCTGCAGGGTCCGAACGTGTCAACGTAAAGTTAATGGGAGGAGCTCCGCGACCGCTCATCAATCCTGAACGCCGAGAACGGCGAGATCATCGAGATCATCGCTGAACGGGAAGGCGGAGCCAAATGAGCACGTGTTCAATGAGGGGGGGGGGGCGGGGTCGCTTTAAAGAATTTAAAGAATTTACATCACGACGAGCGTGACGGACGGGACGAGAAGCGCCATGTGAGGCGACGCCCAGATGTGGCGAGGGCCGAGGACGCCGGAGCCGTGACGAGCTCGTGACCTTGGAGGAAACACAAAGAAGTGCACGTGACCTTGGAGGAAAAACAAAGAAGTGCACGTGACCTCGTTCAAAGATTCAAGACAAACGCAAAGAAGTGCACGTGACCTCATGAAACACCTGGTTAGCTGGTTAGCTGGTTAGCTCGCTGGCTAATTTGAATTTAAGACCAGTTTCAATTTGCCACCAAATAATTTGGGCTTTTATGTCCCGGCAACTTCTTTAATTAACCTTTTGGCCCTTTTGGCCTCTTTTGGCCCCTTTCCTTTTGGCCTCTTTTGGCCCTTTTGGCCCCCGGTGTATTGGCAAGAACCGAGGGCCCAGTTGAGTTTGCTGTGAAGTGAATGAGCGTGGCGTTGCATTGTGGGACAGCTTTTTGGGGGGAATTCCAAAGCCGACCGATGTTTTCACGCGTCCACGTTCCACTTCTCACCTCATAACCTCCAGAATGTCCACAATGTAACCTCCACAATGTCCACAATGTAACCTCCACAATGTAACCTCCAGAATGTCAACATGTAACCTCCACAATGTCCACGTGTAACCTCCACAATGTAACCTCCAGAATGTCCACATGTAACCTCCACAATGTCCACGTGTAACCTCCACAATGTAACCTCCACAATGTCCACATGTAACCTCCACAATGTCCACGTGTAACCTCCACAATGTCCACATGTAACCTCCACAATGTCCACATGTAACCTCCACAATGTCCACGTGTAACCTCCACAATGTCCACGTGTAACCTCCACAATGTAACCTCCACAATGTCCACGTGTAACCTCCACAATGTCCACGTGTAACCTCCACAATGTCCACGTGTAACCTCCACAATGTCCACGTGTAACCTCCACAATGTCCACGTGTAACCTCCACAATGTAACCTCCACAATGTCCACATGTAACCTCCACAATGTCCACGTGTAACCTCCACAATGTAACCTCCACAATGTCCACGTGTAACCTCCACAATGTAACCTCCACAATGTAACCTCCACAATGTCCATGTGTAACCTCCACAATGTCCACATGTAACCTCCACAATGTCCACGTGTAACCTCCATAATGTCCACATGTAACCTCCACAATGTCCACGCGTAACCTCCACAATGTCCACAATGTAACCTCCACAATGTAACCTCCAGAATGTCCACATGTAACCTCCACAATGTCCACATGTAACCTCCACATGTAACCTCCACAATGTCCATGTGTAACCTCCACAATGTCCACGTGTAACCTCCACAATGTAACCTCCAGAATGTCCACGTGTAACCTCCACAATGTAACCTCCACAATGTCCACGTGTAACCTCCATAATGTCCACATGTAACCTCCACAATGTCCACGCGTAACCTCCACAATGTCCACGTGTAACCTCCATAATGTCCACATGTAACCTCCACAATGTCCACGCGTAACCTCCACAATGTCCACAATGTAACCTCCACAATGTAACCTCCAGAATGTCCACATGTAACCTCCACAATGTCCACATGTAACCTCCACAATGTAACCTCCACAATGTCCATGTGTAACCTCCACAATGTCCACATGTAACCTCCACAATGTAACCTCCACAATGTCCATGTGTAACCTCCACAATGTCCACGTGTAACCTCCACAATGTAACCTCCACAATGTCCATGTGTAACCTCCACAATGTAACCTCCACAATGTCCACATGTAACCTCCACAATGTCCACGTGTAACCTCCACAATGTAACCTCCAGAATGTCCACGTGTAACCTCCACAATGTAACCTCCACAATGTCCACATGTAACCTCCACAATGTAACCTCCACAATGTCCACGTGTAACCTCCACAATGTAACCTCCACAATGTCCACGTGTAACCTCCATAATGTCCACATGTAACCTCCACAATGTCCACAATGTAACCTCCACAATGTAACCTCCACAATGTAACCTCCAGAATGTCCACATGTAACCTCCACAATGTCCACAATGTAACCTCCACAATGTAACCTCCAGAATGTCCACATGTAACCTCCACAATGTAACCTCCACAATGTCCACAATGTAACCTCCACAATGTAACCTCCACAATGTAACCTCCAGAATGTCCACATGTAACCTCCACAATGTCCACAATGTAACCTCCACAATGTAACCTCCAGAATGTCCACATGTAACCTCCACAATGTCCACATGTAACCTCCACATGTAACCTCCACAATGTCCATGTGTAACCTCCACAATGTAACCTCCACAAGGTCCACATGTAACCTCCACAATGTCCACAATGTAACCTCCACAATGTAACCTCCACAATGTCCACATGTAACCTCCACAATGTCCACATGTAACCTCCACATGTAACCTCCACAATGTAACCTCCACAATGTCCACGTGTAACCTCCACAATGTAACCTCCACAATGTCCACGCGTAACCTCCACAATGTAACCTCCACAATGTCCACATGTAACCTCCACAATGTCCACGTGTAACCTCCACAATGTAACCTCCACAATGTCCATGTGTAACCTCCACAATGTCCACGTGTAACCTCCACAATGTCCACGTGTAACCTCCACGTGTAACCTCCACAATGTCCACGTGTAACCTCCACAATGTAACCTCCACAATGTCCATGTGTAACCTCCACAATGTCCACGTGTAACCTCCACAATGTCCACGTGTAACCTCCACGTGTAACCTCCACAATGTCCACGTGTAACCTCCACAATGTAACCTCCACAATGTCCATGTGTAACCTCCATAATGTCCACATGTAACCTCCACAATGTAACCTCCACAATGTCCACGTGTAACCTCCACAATGTCCACGTGTAACCTCCACATGTAACCTCCACATGTAACCTCCACAATGTCCACGTGTAACCTCCACAATGTAACCTCCACAATGTCCATGTGTAACCTCCATAATGTCCACATGTAACCTCCACAATGTCCACATGTAACCTCCACAATGTAACCTCCACAATGTCCACGTGTAACCTCCATAATGTCCACATGTAACCTCCACAATGTCCACGTGTAACCTCCACAATGTAACCTCCACAATGTCCATGTGTAACCTCCACAATGTCCACATGTAACCTCCACATGTAACCTCCACAATGTCCACATGTAACCTCCACATGTAACCTCCACAATGTAACCTCCACAATGTCCACGTGTAACCTCCACAATGTCCACGTGTAACCTCCACATGTAACCTCCACAATGTCCACATGTAACCTCCACATGTAACCTCCACAATGTAACCTCCACAATGTCCACGTGTAACCTCCACAATGTCCACGTGTAACCTCCACAATGTCCACATGTAACCTCCACAATGTAACCTCCACAATGTCCACGTGTAACCTCCATAATGTCCACATGTAACCTCCACAATGTCCACGTGTAACCTCCACAATGTAACCTCCACAATGTCCATGTGTAACCTCCACAATGTCCACATGTAACCTCCACATGTAACCTCCACAATGTCCACATGTAACCTCCACATGTAACCTCCACAATGTAACCTCCACAATGTCCACGTGTAACCTCCACAATGTCCACGTGTAACCTCCACATGTAACCTCCACAATGTCCACATGTAACCTCCACATGTAACCTCCACAATGTAACCTCCACAATGTCCACGTGTAACCTCCACAATGTCCACATGTAACCTCCACAATGTCCACGTGTAACCTCCACATGTAACCTCCACAATGTCCACGCGTAACCTCCACAATGTCCACATGTAACCTCCACATGTAACCTCCACAATGTCCACATGTAACCTCCACATGTAACCTCCACAATGTAACCTCCACAATGTCCACGTGTAACCTCCACAATGTCCACGTGTAACCTCCACAATGTAACCTCCACAATGTCCACGTGTAACCTCCACAATGTCCACATGTAACCTCCACAATGTAACCTCCACAATGTCCACATGTAACCTCCACAATGTCCACGTGTAACCTCCACAATGTCCACATGTAACCTCCACAATGTAACCTCAACAATGTAACCTCCACAATGTCCATGTGTAACCTCCATAATGTCCACATGTAACCTCCACAATGTCCATGTGTAACCTCCACAATGTCCACATGTAACCTCCACAATGTAACCTCCACAATGTCCACATGTAACCTCCACAATGTCCACATGTAACCTCCACATGTAACCTCCACAATGTCCACGTGTAACCTCCACAATGTCCACATGTAACCTCCACAATGTAACCTCCACAATGTCCACGTGTAACCTCCACAATGTCCACATGTAACCTCCACAATGTCCACGTGTAACCTCCACAATGTCCACATGTAACCTCCACAATGTAACCTCCACAATGTAACCTCCACAATGTCCACATGTAACCTCCACAATGTCCACGCGTAACATCCACAATGTCCACATGTAACCTCCACAATGTAACCTCCACAATGTAACCTCCACAATGTCCATGTGTAACCTCCATAATGTCCACATGTAAACTCCACAATGTCCACGTGTAACCTCCACAATGTCCACATGTAACCTCCACAATGTAACCTCCACAATGTCCACATGTAACCTCCACAATGTCCACGTGTAACCTCCACAATGTCCACATGTAACCTCCACAATGTAACCTCCACAATGTAACCTCCACAATGTAACCTCCACAATGTCCACATGTAACCTCCACAATGTCCACAATGTAACCTCCAGAATGTCCACGTGTAACCTCCACAATGTAACCTCCACAATGTAACCTCCAGAATGTCCACATGTAACCTCCACAATGTCCACATGTAACCTCCACAATGTAACCTCCACAATGTAACCTCCACAATGTCCACATGTAACCTCCACAATGTAACCTCCACAATGTAACCTCCAGAATGTCCACATGTAACCTCCACAATGTAACCTCCACAATGTCCACATGTAACCTCCACAATGTAACCTCCACAATGTCCACGTGTAACCTCCACAATGTCCACGTGTAACCTCCACAATGTCCACATGTAACCTCCACAATGTCCACGTGTAACCTCCACAATATCCACGTGTAACCTCCACAATGTCCACAATGTAACCTCCACAATGTCCACAATGTAACCTCCACAATGTCCACATGAAACCTCCACAATGTCCACGTGTAACCTCCACAATGTAACCTCCACAATGTCCACGTGTAACCTCCACAATGTCCACATGTAACCTCCACAATGTAACCTCCACAATGTCCACGTGTAACCTCCACAATGTCCACGTGTAACCTCCACAATGTCCACAATGTAACCTCCACAATGTCCACATGTAACCTCCACAATGTCCACATGTAACCTCCACAATGTCCACGTGTAACCTCCACAATGTCCACGCGTAACCTCCACAATGTCCACGTGTAACCTCCACAATGTCCACATGTAACCTCCACAATGTCCACGCGTAACCTCCACAATGTCCACATGTAACCTCCACAATGTAACCTCCACAATGTAACCTCCAGAATGTCCACGTGTAACCTCCACAATGTCCACGTGTAACCTCCACAATGTAACCTCCACAATGTCCACATGTAACCTCCACAATGTCCACATGTAACCTCCACAATGTCCACGTGTAACCTCCACAATGTCCACATGTAACCTCCACAATGTCCACATGTAACCTCCACAATGTCCACGTGTAACCTCCACAATGTCCACGTGTAACCTCCACAATGTCCACATGTAACCTCCACAATGTCCACGTGTAACCTCCACAATGTCCACATGTAACCTCCACAATGTCCACGTGTAACCTCCACAATGTCCACGTGTAACCTCCACAATGTCCACAATGTAACCTCCACAATGTCCACAATGTAACCTCCACAATGTCCACATGAAACCTCCACAATGTCCACGTGTAACCTCCACAATGTAACCTCCACAATGTCCACGTGTAACCTCCACAATGTCCACATGTAACCTCCACAATGTCCACGTGTAACCTCCACAATGTCCACAATGTAACCTCCACAATGTAACCTCCACAATGTCCACATGTAACCTCCACAATGTCCACGTGTAACCTCCACAATGTCCACGTGTAACCTCCACAATGTCCACAATGTAACCTCCACAATGTCCACAATGTAACCTCCACAATGTCCACAATGTAACCTCCACAATGTCCACATGAAACCTCCACAATGTCCACAATGTAACCTCCACAATGTCCACATGTAACCTCCACAATGTCCACGTGTAACCTCCACAATGTCCACATGTAACCTCCACAATGTCCACATGTAACCTCCACAATGTCCACATGTAACCTCCACAATGTCCACGTGTAACCTCCACAATGTCCACGTGTAACCTCCACAATGTCCACATGTAACCTCCACAATGTCCACATGTAACCTCCACAATGTCCACGTGTAACCTCCACAATGTCCACATGTAACCTCCACAATGTCCACATGTAACCTCCACAATGTCCACGTGTAACCTCCACAATGTCCGTTTCTCTAAATTGAGTTTTACTAAACAGAATCGAATTGACGAGTGAGAGCGGAACAGTTGTTTTTTTATTTTAGCATATTAATTACCGAGGGAGCGGTAAAGTTTAACCGTAATGACAAAGATTCACATCTACTGTATTGATCGGGCTCGTGCTTTTGGCAGGGGCCGCCAATGCCCCCCCCCGCCCCCCCCCATCCTGCTCTTGATCTCTGTTTAATTGTTCCGGTCGCTCCTTGATCTGAAGAGATGAATGCAAATATTCTGCTGTTTATTTGCATTTCTATTACGAGTGAACTTCTAAATAGAACTTCTGCATTGAGGGAATATCAGAGTCCCGGTGGGTGTGTGTGTGTGTGTGTGTGTGTGTGTGTGTGTGTGTGTGTGTAAAGTGTAAGAACAAAACACCCACTTCCTCGTCATTCTGGTCTTAATTTGGAGTTCGATGTGCAAATCAGAGCCACAATTTGGGAAATTGTCTTTTTTTTTTTTGATCGTCTTTGCAGCAGAAAGTAGAATATTAAGCATCTGGATCTCGTCTGCCTTCACATTACAAATATACCACAAATAACCCATCTCCAAGTTTCTTGTGTGGAGGAAATTATTAAAAAACTTTTCTTTTGTCCTCTTTGCTCTTGTTGTAAATGTGTCTTCTGTGAGGAAACCGGCTGTAAAGCTCAAGGGCGGTGTGCAAAAAAACCAGAGATTTGGCTGTTTGTTGATATTTCACCCCGATGATTTATGGAATGCATCATCATTCATCAATTCATATATTTATGTTTATTCTTCTCAAACACTGAGTTCCTCCAAAGTGAGGATAATATTTCACTATAAGTTACAGAGTCGTGGAGGAATTGGCGGTTAATGTGTTAATATCTGCTGGCTTTAAGCCGCAGTGAGGTATTATATTAATATCATATTTAACGTCATCATTTTATAATCAGAGGATCAGCTTTGTCATGACTCAAATGGGGAATTCAAAGGTTCTGTGGTCTGCGTGACCCCCCTTCGGGTGGGGCAGTGTGGTCCTACAAGCTCCTTTAAGATCTGGTGGTGCGTCACCAATCAAGGCTTTGCAGGTGAGGAGAAGGACTTTGAATGTGATTCTTTCATAACCCTTTTCCCCGCATCGTTTATTAGTCACATTTTATTTTCCCGACCGACTCATAATCTGGAAAAGGCACAACCCGTCTGCACCATCCATAAATTAGAGATATTAAGGTTTAAACCCTCCTCCCTTCCGCTGCAGTGCACGACGCCGTTGTAACATGAAGCAGATTTGAGGAGGGAACTAATTAGGAGATCATAGCTCACAGTCGGCTATAGAGATAAATCAGACGTTTATCATATTTTTCTTTGGTAGTCAGTCTAGTTTTGTTCTGGTCGGAGCTCATTAGGGTTGACACAAACCCAGAGAGGCCTTCAGGGACCGTCAGTCATTCATCTCCTGCTCCAAAGAGCAAGGAGCTTGTAGTGCACATCTATATTTCATGTTGCCTCCTGGTCATATCCGGGGATTTGTGCTGGCAACAGTGACAATAGGAAACAATATGAAAAACAAAGAATAAAGAAATGAAAAATGCTCCTCATGCTTGAATATAATCCAACATTTGGAACCCGTCGCTAGGTCCCGGTGACGTTGCGTAATGACACTCGTTAACCTGGAGAGGTTGGAAGGAGATATACACGTTTCTGAAACATTAGGTTTCTACGTAAAGACCTGTGGAGCTGAGCGTGTTAGCACATGAACTAGCGTTAGCACTTCTACTGAAGATATATGTACACACATTCCACTTGTTAACGCTTCTTGATTTCATCATCTTCTGTCTGGATCTCTTTCCCACTGAGATCTGTAGCTTTAGCTTCTATCCTGTAGCTTTAACTTCCATCCTGTAGCTTTAGCTTCCATCTTGTAGATTTAGCTTCCATCCTGTAGCTTTAGCTTCCATCTTGTAGATTTAGCTTCCATCCTGTAGCTTTAGCTTCCATCCTGTAGCTTTAGCTTCCATCTTGTAGATTTAGCTTCCATCTTGTAGATTTAGCTTCCATCCTGTAGCTTTAGCTTCCATCTTGTAGATTTAGCTTCCATCCTGTAGATTTAGCTTCCATCCTGTAGCTTTAGCTTCCATCTTGTAGATTTAGCTTCCATCCTGTAGCTTTAGCTTCCATCTTGTAGATTTAGCTTCCATCCTGTAGCTTTAGCTTCCATCTTGTAGATTTAGCTTCCATCCTGTAGCTTTAGCTTCCATCTTGTAGATTTAGCTTCCATCCTGTAGCTTCCATCTTGTAGCTTTAGCTTCCATCTTTAGCTTCCATCTTGTAGCTTTAGCTTCCATCTTTAGCTTCCATCCTGTAGCTTTAGCTTCCATCTTGTAGCTTTAGCTTCCATCCTGTAGCTTTAGCTTCCATCTTGTAGCTTTAGCTTCCATCCTGTAGATTTAGCTTCCATCCTGTAGCTTTAGCTTCCATCTTGTAGCTTTATAGTTTAACTTCCATCCTGTAGCTTTAGCTTCCATCCTGTAGCTTTAGCTTCCATCTTGTAGCTTTAGCTTCCATCCTGTAGCTTTAACTTCCATTCTGTAGCTTTAGCTTCCATCCTGTAGCTTTAGCTTCCATCTTGTAGCTTTATAGTTTAACTTCCATCCTGTAGCTTTAGCTTCCATCCTGTAGCTTTAGCTTCCATCTTGTAGCTTTAGCTTCCATCCTGTAGCTTTAACTTCCATTCTGTAGCTTTAGCTTCCATCCTGTAGCTTTAGCTTCCATCTTGTAGCTTTAGCTTCCATCTTTAGCTTCCATCCTGTAGCTTTAGCTTCCATCTTGTAGCTTTGGCTTCCATCCTGTAGCTTTAGCTTCCATCCTGTAGCTTAAACTTCCATCCTGTAGCTTTAGCTTCCATCCTGTAGCTTTAGCTTCCATCTTTAGCGTCCATCTTGTAGCTTTAGCTTCCATCTTTAGCTTCCATCTTGTAGCTTTAGCTTCCATCCTGTAGCTTTAGCTTCCATCCTGTAGCTTTAACTTCCATCTTGTAGCTTTAGCTTCCATCCTGTAGCTTTAACTTCCATTCTGTAGCTTTAGCTTCCATCCTGTAGCTTTAGCTTCCATCTTGTAGCTTTAGCTTCCATCTTGTAGATTTAGCTTCCATCCTGTAGCTTTAACTTCCATTCTGTAGCTTTAGCTTCCATCCTGTAGCTTTAGCTTCCATCCTGTAGCTTTAACTTCCATCTTGTAGATTTAGCTTCCATCCCGTAGCTTTAGCTTCCATCCTGTAGCTTTAGCTTCCATCCCGTAGCTTTAACTTCCATCTTGTAGATTTAGCTTCCATCCCGTAGCTTTAGCTTCCATCCTGTATCTTTTTAACTGGTCTTATCTGCTGAATCACGACATTACCTCGGGGAGTGCAGTTAGTGACAGTGTGGGCTCCGTGGTGACTGTGGATGCCGAGCGGAGGAGCGGCTCGGCTTAGCAAAGGATCGATTGCCTTCAGGAAATCAATATTCACAGAGGTTAAGCACAAGACGACGCAAACCTCGATGTACCTGTAAAACCGACATGAATACATACTGTTGGTTCACTGTGAAGTAAAAACACGAGCCACACCTTTACACACACACACACACACACACACACGCTGGTAACGCAGACACACACAGTTACAACGCAACTACCACAAAGTCTCCTGGAATTGGACCTGGACCATTAAAAGCTCATGTGAGAGACTCCTGTTTTTCACATGTTGTATTTGATGATGAAATTTCCCAAACTATTATTATAGTATATTATTTTTTTATTTGCCAAATCCCCTCAGGCAGATTTCGTTGGGGAATTACGCAACGAGATGACGGGAATGCAGTCAGACGCCTTCGGGACCCGTAACCTCGATTGTGACGCTGCTGTTGCGACCGTCCACAAGGACCGTGGCGCTTTCTTGAAACTACATATATATATTTCACCGGGAAATCCATTTTATTAGTCAGTGTTATTGCTTTTCCCATTAACCAAATGGTGTAATGAGTCGCAGGTTGTGTTTTTGTAATCATATCCCAATCCAAAAATAGCAATGAACGAAAAGAAAATAGAGTGAATCGTGAGTCCTGTTTGATTTCCGTGACAGAATCATATCCTTCATACAATCTCGGCAAAAACTAAACTAAACGTTTGCCGGCGGCTGAATGGCAGCAGGCAGTCAAGGCCCAATGCATATTGCGTCATATTGCATCCGTTGCATATGTATATTTCTCAAAGACAATCAGGCTTACTTAAACCGGCTTAAACCGGCTTAAACTGGTTCAAACTCATTCCAAAGAGATAATCATAACTTTTTTAATTTGTGCTGTGTGCCATCTTTATTTAATCTTAACCATTGTTATGATGGCCATATAACGCCTGGATTGCAGAAGCTTGACAAGGTGGCCAACCAAGTGTTTATTTCACCAACATAAAGTTGAAAAAAAACATTTACTCTTTTATCTTATTTCTGTTAATATACTACTTGTTTTACTTATTACTGTGAGCAATGCTGCTGTAATCCTGTAATTTCCCCACTGAGGGACTAATAAAGGATTATCTTATCTTATCTCTTAAACATAAACATGGCAGTCAACATGTACCACAGCAGCATGTGGTCCCCAGCAGCGACGACCCCCACTCTATGGCATGAGGCAGCTTATATAGCCTGCTACTAATTAGGCCCTCGACCCCACCACAGTACAGGCAACTCTGCCCCTCCCCTAAACACATGTTTACCTATACCCTAATACATACATTTATATACACTCCTATCCCCTAATATCAATAATCTGCATGATCTCCATTGTCACCCTAGAGATCATATAAAGCCCAAAAGAGGGGAATCAACTTTACCTCAAAACAAAACCCCCCTCTACCAAATACCACATGGTCTCTCCCGGAACCATAAATTTGTGCTCAGGTACCCCAGGGACTCTTTTAGATGAAACACCCTGGAGAGGAGACACGAGAGGTAATTTACCTTAACTTATAGATCTTATTTGGCTGTGCGAGGAAACTTTTATACTTATCATTTACTTATTGGAGGGTCTCCATTACAAACAGTAACATATAGGCTGATATTTACTTTTATTATAACACCAACATTATTCAAATGGATTTTTTTAGTTTGGGTATGTTATTTCGAGCAGAGGCCTAAAAAGTTAAACTGGCTTAAACTGGCTTAAATTATCCTAAACTGGCCTGAACAGTCCTGAACAGGCCTATACTGGCTTTAACTGGCCTAAACTGGTTTAAACTGGCTTGAACTGGCTTGAACAGGCCTAAACTGGCGAGACTCCAGGTATTATCACCTAGTGGATCATATCTCACCTCATGAGGACTAGTGGATCATATCTCACCTCATGAGGACTAGTGGATCATATCTCACCTCATGAGGACTAGTGGATCAAATCTCACCTCATGAGGACTAGTGGATCATATCTCACCTCATGAGGACTAGTGGATCATATCTCACCTCATGAGGACTAGTGGATCAAATCTCACCTCATGAGGACTAGTGGATCATATCTCACCTCATGAGGACTAGTGGATCATATCTCGCCTCATGAGGACTAGTGGATCAAATCTCACCTCATGAGGACTAGTGGATCATATCTCACCTCATGAGGACTAGTGGATCATATCTCACCTCATGAGGACTAGTGGATCAAATCTCACCTCATGAGGACTAGTGGATCATATCTCACCTCATGAGGACTAGTGGATCATATCTCACCTCATGAGGACTAGTGGATCATATCTCACCCCATGAGGACTAGTGGATCATATATCGCCCCATGAGGACTAGTGGATCATATCTCGCCCCATGAGGACTAGTGGATCATATCTCGCCTCATGAGGACTAGTGGATCATATCTCACCTCATGAGGACTAGTGGATCATATCTCACCTCATGAGGACTAGTGGATCATATCTCACCTCATGAGGACTAGTGGATCAAATCTCACCTCATGAGGACTAGTGGATCATATCTCACCTCATGAGGACTAGTGGATCATATCTCACCTCATGAGGACTAGTGGATCATATCTCACCCCATGAGGACTAGTGGATCATATATCGCCCCATGAGGACTAGTGGATCATATCTCGCCCCATGAGGACTAGTGGATCATATCTCGCCTCATGAGGACTAGTGGATCATATCTCACCTCATGAGGACTAGTGGATCATATCTCGCCCCATGAGGACTAGTGGATCATATCTGGCCTCATGAGGACTAGTGGATCATATCTCACCTCATGAGGACTAGTGGATCATATCTCACCTCATGAGGACTAGTGGATCATATCTCACCTCATGAGGACTAGTGGATCATATCTCACCCCATGAGGACTAGTGGATCATATCTCACCCCATGAGGACTAGTGGATCATATCTCACCTCATGAGGACTAGTGGATCATATCTCGCCTCATGAGGACTAGTGGATCATATCTCACCTCATGAGGACTAGTCGATATCTCGCCTCATGAGGACTAGTGGATCATATCTCACCTCATGAGGACTAGTGGATCATATCTCACCTCATGAGGACTAGTGGATCATATCTCACCTCATGAGGACTAGTCGATATCTCGCCTCATGAGGACTAGTGGATCATATCTCACCCCATGAGGACTAGTGGATCATATCTCACCTCATGAGGACTAGTGGATCATATCTCGCCTCATGAGGACTAGTGGATCATATCTCACCTCATGAGGACTAGTGGATCATATCTCACCTCATGAGGACTAGTGGATCATATCTCACCTCATGAGGACTAGTGGATCATATCTCACCTCATGAGGACTAGTGGATCATATCTCACCCCATGAGGACTAGTGGATCATATCTCACCCCATGAGGACTAGTGGATCATATCTCACCTCATGAGGACTAGTGGATCATATCTCGCCTCATGAGGACTAGTGGATCATATCTCACCTCATGAGGACTAGTCGATATCTCGCCTCATGAGGACTAGTGGATCATATCTCACCTCATGAGGACTAGTGGATCATATCTCACCTCATGAGGACTAGTGGATCATATCTCACCTCATGAGGACTAGTCGATATCTCGCCTCATGAGGACTAGTGGATCATATCTCACCCCATGAGGACTAGTGGATCATATCTCACCTCATGAGGACTAGTGGATCATATCTCGCCTCATGAGGACTAGTGGATCATATCTCACCTCATGAGGACTAGTGGATCATATCTCACCTCATGAGGACTAGTGGATCATATCTCACCTCATTTTTGTTCCATTTGAACAGCCCTACTCTGTAATCAGTGCACATTGTTCCGGCCTTTGTTGCCGAAAGACGAGTCATAATTCCTCTGGGCACTAGAGGACTTTGCCACTTGTCATATTTTCACGGAGCCGTTTGTGAACATTACCAATAAACCACTTTTATGGATCGGTTCTGTTCGGCAATTTGCACTAAACCGCATAACTTACTTTTCAAGTTTTATAAATACAAACGCATATTCATCCTTGTTTGCCCCAACTCATTGTATTATTGTAAACTTACACCCACCTAGGTGTGCTTGCTATATATAGCTATATATATATATCTCTCTCTCTCTCCAGACTTGTTTATCTGTGTGTGCCCAGCCTCTCTCATACTAACAACTCCTTCAAGCAGCTCACTTCTGCAGGTGTCACATGGAGGTAGAGCAGCGGAGCCATCAGGGAGAAATATGGCCAGTAAGCCGGAGCGGTGGCAGCCATTACCGCCAGCGTCTTCCTGCTGCCTTCATCTGTTAGCTCTATCTCAACGGTCATCTGGGGAACCATCACATTGGAGCTGGGCAGGAGGAGGAAACAAAGACACATACACAAGGTGTGTGTGTGTGTGTGTGTGTGTGTGTGGGCACAGGCATGGGGCCGAGAGTGAGGAATGTAGTTCTGTGCAAGTGCCTGAGTGTGTGTCTGTGGATGTGGGAGCAGGCATGCATTTCTTTCTGTGTGTGGCTGCATAACAAATCAAAAGCCCTGGTTCTTCCATAAGAAGCTGTGTGGCTGCAGGCTACAAAGAGGAGCTAGCACAACACTTTGTCTCTACAGCACAGGTTGCTCTGACGGGGTTATTTAATACACAGTTATGGATGTGAATGTGTGGGAGCCACTTGGAATGCACTGTGAGCATTGTGAACATTGCATTGTGAGCATTGTGAACATTGCACTGTGAACATTGTGAACATTGTATTGTGAGCATTGTGAACATTGCATTGTGAACATTGCACTGTGATCATTGTGAACATTGCACTGTGAACATTGTGAACATTGCATTGTGAGCATTGTGAACATTGCATTGTGAACATTGTACTGTGAACATTGTGAACATTGTACTGTGAACATTGTGAACATTGCATTGTGAGCATTGTGAACATTGCACTGTGATCATTGTGAACATTGCACTGTGATCGTTGTGAACATTGCACTGTGAACATTGTGAACATTGCATTGTGAGCATTGTGAACATTGCATTGTGAACATTGTACTGTGAACATTGTGAACATTGCATTGTGAACATTGCACTGTGATCGTTGTGAACATTGCACTGTGAACATTGTGAACATTGCATTGTGAGCATTGTGAACATTGCACTGTGAGGACATTTAGTGTCAACGGTTGAGTCGTAAACAGGAAGTGATGCGTGTGCACAAAGTGGTCATCAAGGCCTTGAGGGGCAGATGTACCACGTGTTTGATCTCAAGTCCAAGTCCAAGTCTTTGGACACAAGTCTCAAGTCTTTGGACACAAGTCCAAGTCTTTGGACACAAGTCTCAAGTCTCAAGTCTTTGGACACAAGTCCAAGTCTCAAGTCTTTGGACACAAGTCCAAGTCTCAAGTCTTTGGACACAAGTCCAAGTCTCAAGTCTTTGGACACAAGTCCAAGTCTTTGGACACAAGTCCAAGTCTTTGGACACAACGCTAAGTCTCAAGTCTTTGGACACAAGTCCAAGTCTCACGTCTTTGGACACAAGTCCAAGTCTCACGTCTTTGGACACAAGTCCAAGTCTCACGTCTTTGGACACAAGTCCAAGTCTCACGTCTTTGGACACAAGTCCAAGTCTCACGTCTTTTCAAGTCATTGTGAACATTGCATTGTGAACATTGTACTGTGAACATTGTGAACATTGCATTGTGAGCATTGTGAACATTGCACTGTGATCGTTGTGAACATTGCACTGTGAACATTGTGAACATTGCATTGTGAGCATTGTGAACATTGCACTGTGAGGACATTTAGTGTCAACGGTTGAGTCGTAAACAGGAAGTGATGCGTGTGCACAAAGTGGTCATCAAGGCCTTGAGGGGCAGATGTACCACGTGTTTGATCTCAAGTCCAAGTCCAAGTCTTTGGACACAAGTCTCAAGTCTTTGGACACAAGTCTCAAGTCTTTGGACACAAGTCCAAGTCTCAAGTCTTTGGACACAAGTCCAAGTCTCAAGTCTTTGGACACAAGTCCAAGTCTTTGGACACAAGTCCAAGTCTTTGGACACAAGTCCAAGTCTTTGGACACAACGCCAAGTCTCAAGTCTTTGGACACAACGCCAAGTCTCAAGTCTTTGGACACAAGTCCAAGTCTCAAGTCTTTGGACACAAGTCCAAGTCTCACGTCTTTGGACACAAGTCCAAGTCTCACGTCTTTGGACACAAGTCCAAGTCTCACGTCTTTGGACACAAGTCCAAGTCTAAGTCTTTGGACACAAGTCCAAGTCTTTGGACACAAGTCCAAGTCTTTGGACACAAGTCCAAGTCTTTGGACACAAGTCCAAGTCTTTGGACACAAGTCCAAGTCTTTGGACACAAGTCCAAGTCTTTGGACACAACGCCAAGTCTCAAGTCTTTGGACACAAGTCCAAGTCTCAAGTCTTTGGACACAAGTCCAAGTCTCACGTCTTTGGACACAAGTCCACGTCTTTGGACACAAGTCCAAGTCTTTGGACACAAGTCCAAGTCCTTGGACACAAGTCCAAGTCTTTGGACACAAGTCCAAGTGTTTGGACACAAGTCCAAGTCTTTGGACACAACGCCAAGTCTCAAGTCTTTGGACACAAGGTCAAGTCTCAAGTCTTTGGACACAAGGTCAAGTCTTTGGACACAAGTCCAAGTCTTTGGACACAAGTCCAAGTCTTTGGACACAACGCCAAGTCTCAAGTCTTTGGACACAAGGTCAAGTCTCAAGTCTTTAGACACAAGTCCAAGTCTCAAGTCTTTGGACACAAGTCCAAGTCTTTGGACACAAGTCCAAGTCTTTGGACACAAGTCCAAGTCTTTGGACACAACGCCAAGTCTCAAGTCTTTGGACACAAGGTCAAGTCTCAAGTCTTTAGACACAAGTCCAAGTCCAAGTCTTTGGACACAAGTCCAAGTCTTTGGACACAAGTCCAAGTCCAAGTCTTTGGACACAAGTCCAAGTCTTTGGACACATTTCCAAGTCTCAATACATTAGTCACTAGTCAAGTCTCAAGTCTTTGGTCACAAGTCCAAGTCAGGTCAAGTCTTGGTAATTAAAAAAAATAAAAAATTAAAGGGAAACTGATAGTTTGTAGTTTTTATTTTACCCTTTTTGGGGTCATTTTAAGACCCTCAATAGACGTTTTAGTTGGCTAACCCACACCGTACCTCAGTGATGGCTTTGTCCAATATCAACGAGTGTGCGTTGTCGGAAACCATATCGGCAATTGTGTGATTTTTTTTTTGGGTCAAAGCATGTAAACATACGTCTGCATAACTTCTTTAAAGCAGCGACGTTAAACAGACGGTTCAGCGACGTCCCGGCTCCGGTACGCGACGCAGGCGAGCGTGAATCAGTGGCGAGCTGCAGCAAAAGGCCATCAAGAGGAGTTATGGCTCTGTCTCCTGCGTCTCTGAGGGAGCGGAGGCCTTTTAGTGCTGACACATGCCCGAGTGCCTCTGAGGTCGAGGGTGGACCACGTCGTGTTTCAGACTGCGAGTACAAACACTTCTGAGCAAATGACGGCGGAGATAACGACGACTGCCGCGGTCCCGACACGCTAGTCTGAAGCTCCCGGTTGTTCAGCCGTGGGCGTCGCCGAGGGTGCAATGCACGTAGCGCCGTGCGCGGGCTGTCGTCTGCACGAGCCCCTCGAGGGTCGATTCATATCTTGCACCATTTAGGCGTGATTGATTTGCCTCTCAGGGCACGCCTCCAGCGGTCTGAGATCGTCTCTCTGCATTGCGAAGAGAGCTGTTGGTTTTATGAATAGATCGGATGTGCTTTTGTCAATAACGGGCCGAATCCACCGCCGCCTTAAGGAATGTGTGTCGCCGTGTCTTCTCGGATCGTCCTTTCGGAAGAGGAAGAAGCTGTAAATGCTTCTGAGCGATTTCTTTCAGTTTCTGCTCGCCATGTAGCGAACAATGAAGACCCGTCTGGAAGCTGGAGGATAATAACTTGGAGCTCTCAGAGGAAGCTTCTCCAAAAAGGCTGAGTGCTCCCAACAGAAAGACTTCCGCACTCAGACGGAAATCACCGTAACTGCTCTGGTGGAGAAAGTGTTTTGTTTTTTTACGAAGATTACATGTTGTTTTGTGGGAGTTTGTTTCACAAATTGCAGACTGCAGGGACAAGTGCGTTGTGTAATGTCTTACGCGTGATAAACCACGATCAAAACAACAATGTACATTTTGATTATTGCTTTTTGTAAGACAACGATGCAAAAACAACAGGACACAGTGCAACACTTTTTTATATTTGCCACATCTCAAATGCCCAATTTGTTCTCGTGAAACCCAATTCTGTAATTCTGGGATCCACCTGCACAAAAACACAGCGGCACATATAGATCAATCAGCAGTGAAACTAAGGGTTTTTCTTTCCAATTTTATGGACTATAATAATTTGACAGGGTTGGAAGGAATAATGTTCCAAGTCCTGCAACCTTATTATAATTACCTTTCCCTCTGTACAGGAGCCCAGTAACGCCGGCTTGTCTTCTGTGGGAAAGGTTACGGTCAGCCTTCCTTCCTCGGGACAAACCACTTCATGCATCTGCTCTTATTAGAAGTGATGGGAATCTGACGTCTGGGTGCACATTGTCGCCCCTCTTCTGGTGCGATGCTGCGTGACGACACGCGTGAATAAAACCAAAATGAAATTGACAGGGATGTAGACACTTAGCGTAATTTATTAATGTATAAAACATACAATTAATATGCTCTCCTGAGAAGTCAGACAACAGTCATTTCATCTCACTGATCATCAAAAAACACTTCATTTAAAATTGGCTCAAAAAAAAATCCCCTTTACTCATAAATGTGTTTTTATGTTTAATACCTTGACTACACTGACTTGTACATGTGCAAAGAGAAATAAAGGACGTGCACATCGAACACATCAAATCAACGTAGCAGGGTCGTGGCGGCTATTTTTATACGTGCGGTTTTTAGTTAGTAGCTAACGTAAATTAGTTTCATCCACACACAGTCGTCACACCTTGTGTGGAGGAAAGCGCGTTGCTATCCCCAGATGAGTTGTTTTGTTTGGCTAATATTTGCATATTTTAATTTTCATAGTTCCCGTTCATGAGGGAGGAGTGTGCTTCCAACCCCATTGTCAGAATCTTTTTATTTTTTATTTTGGAAAGCCATGTAACATAATCAACATGGAGTATTTTAAAAATATTTTAAAACTTCAAGATAGGCACTTAATTCAATTAATCTATTATTTAAAAGGGCAGATGCTCTACGTCTTGAAACGATAAAAGAACACATTCTAATTTTGACTTTTATTCATTAAGAAGAAAAGAAATGTTGACCTTATTCTCAGCGGTCCGTGTTAAAATTACTTGCATTTAGCAGGAATAATGGAACTGACTCACGGGGATGAATATAAATATGTCTACATTGTTCCTTTCATTGTGTTTGAGACTCAGCAGCTTCACTCTGTCTACGGTCAGGAAATATTAAAACATAATGTCTCTCACCATGAAGCTGAAACATTTACACATCTGTCCCAACTCCACAGACGTCGATGCGCTACGTCGATGCGCTACGTCGTTGCGCTACGTCGTTGCGCTACGTCGTTGCGCTACGTCGTTGCGCTACGTCGTTGCGCTACGTCGTTGCGCTACGTCGTTGCGCTACGTCGTTGCTCTACGTCGTTGCTCTACGTCGTTGCTCTACGTCGTTGCTCTACGTCGTTGCTCTACGTCGTTGCTCTACGTCGTTGCGCTACGTCGTTGCGCTACGTCGGTGCGCTACGTCGGTGCGCTACGTCGGTGCGCTACGTCGTTGCGCTACGTCGGTGCGCTACGTCGTTGCGCTACGTAGTTGCGCTACGTAGTTGCGCTACGTAGTTGCGCTATGTTGGTGCTCTACGCTGTTGCGCTATGTTGGTGCGCTACGCTGTTGCGCTACGCTGTTGCGCTACGTTGTTGCGCTACGTTGTTGCGCTACGTAGTTGCGCTACGTAGTTGCGCTACGCTGTTGCGCTATGTTGGTGCTCTACGCTGTTGCGCTATGTTAGTGCTCTACGCTGTTGCGCTATGTTGGTGCTCTACGCTGTTGCGCTATGTTGGTGCTCTACGCCGTTGCGCTATGTCGGTGCGCTACGTCGTTGCGCTACGTCGTTGCGCTACGCTGTTGCGCTATGTTGGTGCTCTACGCTGTTGCGCTATGTTGGTGCTCTACGCTGTTGCGCTATGTTGGTGCTCTACGCTGTTGCGCTATGTTGGTGCGCTACGCTGTTGCGCTACGTTGGTGCGCTAAGCTGTTGCATGTCGTTACTACATCGTTGCAGATACGAAACGTATTTCTGGTTCAGAAAAGCAAACATTCAACGTCTCAATGGTTTTCGTACATTCCCGACTTTATTCTTGCGACTGGTTGTTTTTCCAAAGGAAGGAAAAGAAGAGCCCGTGTAACCAACGGTGCATTTGGATTGGCTCGTGTTGCAGCGTTGTGCTACAAGGCCGTTCTCCATTTAGTCAGACATCACCTGTCACTACCTGTAGATACATGTCTGCTTATTTGTTCTTTCTTTCTTTTGCAGTTCAATTATTTTCTTTAGTCCTCCTCCGATACCCCCATTTCGTTTTTTTCTTACTTTTCCCACTTTCTTGATAAATGTTAGATCGAGCATTAATATTTTACCGCCACATGCAATTTTGATGGAGGAACCAACCGTTCTCCGATGTTTTTGGGATACGGTACGTCGGCCTAATTGTGCCTGGTGTCGTTATCCCTCTACAAGGTGATAAAGAAAGAGAATGATGCCGATGGTTGTTAACTGTAAGGGTCACCGGGACGTCCGTGAGGCTTCATTAGAAGTGCCAGTGTGCTCTATTGTTGTGCAGCGTGTGTTCACATTAAACCTTTGAACGCAGCCCTAATATAAGCAGCTAATCCGCTGTAAACGTGCTCATCTGTGAAAGTGATTCGGACATCGCCGCCTGTCCTCTGCATGTCTAATTCCTCTGAACGCCACGGCTGCCTCGTTGTTGGCGAGGCCCGGGAGTGTTTTGTCATGTCGCCGACGGTTGTGAAGCACGGGCGGAAAAAATATTCCGTGAAAAAACAAAATGAAATATGCATTTGACACTTTTTGACTGTGACGTTTCTCGCTGGATGAACCAACAACACGTCACCTGTCACCTCGTCGTCGTATATCTGAAGTCGATTTTCATCTTGGCTTTTGTTTTGAAAGGAAAATGACATTTCATGAGATGCAATTTGCAGTATTTAAAACCGTGCTGACAAGTACTTGTTTTTAATTTAAATCAACTCACTGCGTTGTGTGACTTGATGTAATTGCATACAGAATATCGCTTTGACTGGCTTTATTTGTTATTTATTTTTTTGTTTTATTAGACGCAGACAATGTTTATACCGTAAAGCGGTAAATTAATGCGTAATAACTTTAACTTTAGTGCCAAATCAAACATGTTAGATGTTATCTAATGATACCTATAATCCATTTGAGTAAACTGAACATGGGTTTAGTTGGAATGTCTTCATAATTTGGAGTAAACTCTAAACAGTTGAGCAGAAATTTGAAAAATGAATAATAATTGAAAATAATTAGTACAATTACCTTAAAATATGTCTGATTTAGATACAATTATTTCGTGCAGTCACTCACCTAAAAATGAAGTAAATTCAACACAACATTTTTTCCAGTGAACCTTGAAATAAAGGAGCAGATGAAACAAATCATCCTCAAATCTCGGCTGTCCTGCGGTCCGCGCGCACGCACGCACACACACGCGCACACACACGCGCACACACAGGTGTCGCTTTCCAGCGCGATGAATCCGCAGATGCAACCTCACCGCATTATTCCGCGCGTGAGGCGCCTGCTGACGTCACGGAGCAGTTGAAATAGGGCAGCGCACGAGCGCCTCGCTGAGAGGAAACCCAGCCGGAGGAGCCGAAGGATGGCGAGGAGAGTCGGGACGCACGCAGCACGCAGCTCGCCCTCGTTCACCTGAAGCCCTGCACGCCCCGAGGAGTGGAGCTAGAAGAAGGAGAGAAGAAGAAGAGGAGAAGAAGAAGAGGAGAAGAAGAAGAGAAGAAGAGAAGAAGGAAACAACAACAACAACAACGCAGCTTGGTCTCGTCGCGGTGAGACATCGGAGCCTCGAACTCTCTTTTCCTTTTTGCCCTCTTCCCTCGGACTACCACAGGTAAGGTGGCCGCGGTGCCTCCGCATGCGGGTCGTGGGGGGGTCGTGGGGGGGTCGTGGGGGGTCGTGTCGAACTGTTTCACAAGTTTGCCTCTATCACTATGTGCACTATGTGCACTGGGAGTGTTGGGAGAGTGGAACTAAACGAGCTTTGATGTGGCTTCTTTAATTTAGAGTTCTATGTATATTTGAGTTTCTGAAGAGGAACGCGTCGTTATTACAGAGAGAGATGGATGGAGGGATGGATGGAGAGAGAGAGGGATGGATGGAGAGAGAGAGAGATGGATGGAGAGAGAGATGGACGTGTGTAGAGGTGCAGCCTCGCCGCGCATGGGCGATGTCAGTGACCGCCTGTGACGGAGTCCGACTCCTCCACCCGGGGCGCGAGGTGGGACCGAGGCGGCTCTGCGGGCACCGGGAGAGAGTGCGTGAGACGCGGCGTCACTTGCACTCCCCTCGTGCCCCCGGAGAGCGCGCAGCGGAGGGGGGGCGACGACACGGCGAGACGCGCACATCTCTCCAGCCGCTCCGCGTGCACGGCTGCCCGGTACAGCCTCCCGGTACCCGGTCCTCCACATCCCCCCCCCCCCCCCCCCCCCCATCTACTCACCAGCCCCCTAAAGAATGTTGGACAACATCAAATGCCCCCCTCCAACACACAAACACGTCATTCTCGTGTCTGATTGTGTTAAACGAGCCGCCACCGGAGAGTCGGTACCGGAGAGAGCTCGGTGACCGGCAGCAGAGTGAGAAACGAGGCTGGCGCGTGTACGCGCGCCGCCGGTGCTGCACGCGCTCCAGCCTCTCCTCTCCACACCTGGACCCCGGTACCGGGGCCGACATCCAGCGGCACCATTAAGGCCATTCATCACCGAGCTATCTGCCGTGAACCGGCGAGAACCCCCGGGCCAACAGCGCACGACAAACAAACACACGGGCGCGCGCGCACACGCACACGCAGAGCCCTGGATCAATATCCTGCTCTGCCTCCTGCGTGAGAATGTGAACGGCAGCAGTTCTCAGCTGCATCTGCGTGCAACGTGTCTGAGCCAGTAAATAAACAATAAATAACAACAACATGACAGCAACATGCGGCCCTGAAGGCATCACGAGCATCATAAACAAGCACGTGGAGCCCAGCTGACATCTTTGTGGTCTAATCATTTAATTCAACAGTTGGATTGATTGTGTTTTTTAATAGCTGAGCAACCAGCTGACTCCAGTTAAAACAGCATGAAACAGGAGGAGGAGGAGGAGGAGGGATGAAGACCAGAGTCAGTGCAGGCTCTGGTCTCCAAGGACTCCCCCAGGAGCCCCATCCTGCAGGCTCTGGTCTCCAAGGACTCCCCCAGGACCCCCATCCTGCAGCCCACCCCGGGGTCCCAGTCCAGGACTGAGGACTGGCCCAGAACGGGGACTCAGTCGGGCTCATTACGGCTAACTTATGAGCTGTCCGTCATAGAGCCATTACAGCGTGTTGGGCTTCAGACACACACACACACACACACACACACACACACAGCGGGACACATTGACTGTAACACTCTGCACCTCTTTAAAGCCATGCTGTGTGTGTGTGTGTGTGTGTGTGTGTACGTCGTGCAGTTGGAGAAAGATGTCAATAAAGAGGTCTGGTGGTCTGGAGGAAGAGGTTCCTCACGCTCTCCAGGGTCTGATGTTCTCAGTGCCGACTGGAGGTCAACATGTGATCGACCTTTTCTTTTCTTTGGAGAGAAGGATGAAACCTCTAATAAACTTAGTGTCCGTACTTCTGTTGGGATCACGGCCGTGTGCTTGATTGTGGACTTAAAGTGCATTTAAAGGGACAGTGCACCCCGATTTAAATGTTTTTTTAAACTCATCAATCCAGATTGTTTCTGTTGTGACTTGTCACTCGTCATTTCTATGAAGTCATGTTTCTGGAAAGATTAGTTGAACTTTTAAAAGAGAGAAGACCTCTCCAAAACTACAACTCACACCAAAACAATCTAAATTGATACATAACTCTACGGGTAAGAGGAACAATGTGTATTTTTTTAATTTTTTTTTTTTGGGGGGGGGGGGGGGACACTGTCCCTTTAAGTAACCCCAAAGAGTGCTGCAAATAATGTCTGCACCTACAAAACAACCGCATAAATAATATGACGTGTTGTACAGTACATATGCTTTTTAGTTAGTTTTTTTTGTGTCTGTCAGCAGGATTAAGGAATAAATACTGCTTTTAATTTTTTAATTTGAATGAAACCTGGAATTGCCCAGGAGGAACCTGTACGGGTTGGTCCTGAGTGGTCGTCTACATGGAGCAGACATGACCCAGTTCATCCTTGTGTATTTAATGTAGACGCTGCAGGCGTCAAACAATCCATATAAAAAGCCCCGTATGACAAATCAATCTAAGATTCGATTTGAATTAATTACGCTTTTCACATCAATTATAACGGCCGACTCGTCGACAGTCACAATGTTCGGCATCGCCTGAAGATTCATTTCTACACACACACACACACACACACACACACACACACACACACACACACGCGCGCCCCGGTGGCTTTTGCAATTTTCCCCAGAGAAACGTAACGTGATCAACACGACGAGCCACTGGAGGCTCTTAGTTTATTAAACAAGTTACAGTCAGTGTTCAGATCAGCTGATGAAAGAAGGGACGGCTTTACATTTGAACTGTTTAATACCAAATCAATATAAATGTTGTCAACACAACTCTTTGGCTAACTACCACTTAGTTGAGATTGTTTTATTGTAAAGTTAAAAACCCATGAATTTAAAATAGACTCTCTTGGGACACGATGAAAGTCTTCTTTCTACGTTCATGTTTAGAAGGCTTCTTCTCTTCGTTGCCGACGACGACCTCTTTTCTCCCCCCCCCCCGACAGCTGATCAATGTTACTCTTAAAGTTTTAAATGAATGAGTGACCTCTCTGTGTGTCTGCTCCCGGGCTCTGGACTCTCCTCCCGTTCCACCATTGACAATTTAAAATCTATTTTAAAGACCCCAAACACACACACACACGAACACGCGCACACACACACACACACACACGCACACACACACACACACCCCTTCGCCGGTTTATAGTCAAGTCCCCTCTTAACTCATTCACTGGTTATTTAATCCTCCTGAAGGTTTTTATTCAATTCCTCCTCACTTCTTAATTCATTTTTATTTCCCTTTTTTATTGTACAACATTATGTTTTATGCCTTTTTCCATGCAGTTTTGTTACGTCTTCACTTGTTTAAAACTACATCGAGGTAGTTCAATGATGTGTGTGTGTGTGTGTGTGTGTGTGTGGTGTTGCTCACATTAGACGCTCCGCGGGTTCTTTGTGTCTTCGTTTTTTATTTTTTAAATTGCTATAATTTTCCCAGCTTTTCTCCCATGTTTTTGTTATTTATTCTTTTTCGCCCGCATACTGTTTATATGAATGGACCGCGTACGATATTTGTTTATTTATTTTTTTTCTTCTCTCACTCGCTCTGAATCAGAAATTGAATACATTTTTACTTCCATTGGTCTCCGTTGATTTTAATTATATTTAATATAAAGTCATCAGAAATCAGTTTCTTAAAGGAAAACGTTGACGGTATTCAATGTTTTTAACCAAATCCATCGATCCGCCAACAACGACGGCTGAGAATCAGAAAGCCGGATTCATCTGGTTCCTCCGTGCCGAAGACCTCCAATCGAGTCCAAAACCAGTTCCACACACGGACAACATAACTCCACTCATGGTCATGTGATCCCACTGACACCTCCCGAGAGGACCATGTCGTTTCCAGTTGTTCTAGGAAGCGTTCTCCAAATGGAAATATATATTCATGACACTCGCTTTGTTGTTTCGGCTCTTTTATTTAAATGCATCCTAGTGAAATATCCTTGATTCAGAGATGCACAACGAAGCGTTTTATTATTTTATGGACTTGAAGAAGGCGAGACGGGGCCGTCGCTTCCGATCCGTTGTCGTTACGAAGGCCTCGATTAGTGCCGCTCCTCAGACGGACCTCGTTCTCTTTTCAGCGACGCGTTCGTGGCACTCCTGTAAAGACGTGAGCCGCGTAGAGAGAGGGTTCCCCTCCAAACCTACTCTTTCTGGTCAAAAGGAGGCGAAAGGTGACTGAAACCCGCGGGCCGGTTTCAGGAAGTAACCAGACGTCTGGAGATCCCCTTTCTATGGACACTCGTCATTAATTAGATCTGCTCTTCCTTCATGAGGTCCAGCTCGTCTGGGTCGAATCCCTCTGATGAGGCCAGCGGCCCCCCTCCAAAGGGCCGGTGCTCGTGAGCCTCTTTGCATGTCCCTGAATGAGTTCGTGACCGTAACTTATTCCGGGTTTCACCACCTCGGAGGGTCCAGACATTCATCGTATTGGCTAGAAAAAAAGAAAGAAAATACCCTGAAAAGGAGGCGCAGCCTGTTCACCTGGGTTTGAGCGTATCCACACACACACACACACACACACACACACACACACACACACACACACACACAAACACGGGAATGAAATATAGGAAACATTCTGGACGAAGGCTCCATTTCATGCTCCATAGACGTCTGTCTGAGGGGAAAGGGGGCACTTTGAAACCCGGGATGAGTCCTTTGACTGAAGGGGAGCGTCAGTGTGAGGCACGTGGATGGGGGCGTGTTCCAAAATGGGGGCGTGCTCCAAAATGGGGGCGTGTTCCAAAATGGGGGCGTGCTCCAAAATGGGGGATGATTAAAAAAAAAAAAAAAAAACTGACACCTACTTTGACAAAAAGGAAAAAAGATTGACACCAGAGAATCTTTAGCTTCTCCTTTTCTTTTCTTTTTAAAGTGTAAAAGGTCAACTGAGCTGACAAAAATGATGTTTCATAATTTTTCCTAAAAACACAAAGATGCCCGTCGCTGGAGACGATGCCTCACATGCAGAGGATTTGACTTCAGAACTGTGAACTACTAAACCTGACGCTGTCAGCATGCGGTGCTCAGCGTTCAGAGGTTTTACCCTCCTTTGTAATATTTATATATTTTTTTTAAATACTCAGCAACTCGCGGGGGGGAAGTGTGCCGAGTGGGAGACTGATCGCTGTGAGAAGGAAGGAAGAACTCATATCTCAGATTAATTAAGGATTCATCATTATTTATGTATTTACTTTGATATTTATGAACTAGATCTTGGGTTGGGATGTTCTGTTTTCAAAGCTCAGACATTAAAAGGATTAAAAAACGATTTTACTAAAGTTCCTTAATTCTGACAAGATGTTGACTTTGTTGAGTTTTCACACATACAACATTAAAAAGACAAAAGGTGTGCATGCTGTATTTTAAGTGTGTTGATGGACCTTTTTATCTTCAAAAGCAACGTAAATCAGAACTGTAAGAGTCCATAAAAACGAGTCTCTGTGGGTCCAAACCTGTAATCCTGAAATGGACCCGGCAGCGTCGCTTTGAGGAGGAGCTCTAGGACTTGTGGCGCTCCCGCATTAGTTTGCATGTGGAGTGGAAGAGAACGAGTAGTAGGCAGTGCAAGGAGGCCCAGGAGCTCAAGGAGGCCCAGGAGCTCAAGGAGGCCCAGGAGCTCCTTTCCTGGGTGGATTAAGGACTTTTTAGACACCCCGGATAACCAGCCTGCCTACACCTCTGCCTGCTCTAGCTTCCAAGCCTCCTGCTGGTTAGCCACTCTTATCTGTTAGCTTTAGGGTTCTGGAGCCTGCAGTCTGCTAGCCTCCAGTTAGCGTCATAGCCTTCTAACCTCCAGTGGGTCAGCCTCCGGCACGCTAAGGCTCCAGCCCGCTAGGTTCTGGTCTGCTAGGTTCTGGCCCGCTAGATTCTGGCCTAATAGATTCTGGTCTGCTAGGTTCTGGTCTGCTAGATTCTGGCCCGCTAGATTCTGGCCCGCTAGGTTCTGGCCTAATAGGTTCTGGCCTGCTAGATTCTGGCCTAATAGATTCTGGCCCGCTAGGTTCTGGCCTAATAGATTCTGGTCTGCTAGGTTCTGGCCCGCTAGATTCTGGCCTAATAGATTCTAGTCTGCTAGGTTCTGGCCTAATAGATTCTAGTCTGCTAGGTTCTGTCCCGCTAGGTTCTGGCCTAATAGATTCTAGTCTGCTAGGTTCTGTCCCGCTAGATTCTGGCCTAATAGATTCTGGTCTGCTAGGTTCTGTCCCGCTAGATTCTGGCCTAATAGATTCTGGTCTGCTAGGTTCTGGTCTGCTAGGTTCTGGCCTGCTAAGCCTCCGGCCCGCTAGCTTTGGGCCTGCTAGCTTTTGGCTTGCTAGCTTCTGGCCTTGCTGCTGACCTTGAGTCAGAGCGTTCCTGCCCCCCCCCCCCCCCCCCATCCGGGACGTGACAGATGTTGATCCAAAAGGAATCGTGCCCATAGATTAGAATCAGATGAATTAAGAGATCATTTTAATCCACACCCTAGAAAGAAAAGAAAATTAGCCTCAGCCCGACAGTTAGCGCGTTGTTAGCGGAGCCAGATGTCTTGCAGCGCTCACGCTGAGGCAGAAAGAGGGTTATGTGTTCTTGGTTCACAAGAAAATAGTCACCTAATTGCAACAAAAGGAACAATATTGACCAATTTTGAAAGCATAATCTATGCCGATAAACGATGATAAAATCGATGTTTTCTCCATAGCACCAGTCCTCCTCCCATCTTCTCCTCTGCTTGTGTGCGTTCGTTTCTTTTCCATTCATCCTTTTCGATGCGTCCATTTAGAAATCTTTGCAGATGAATATTTTACCTTCGACCTAGAAAGAAAAGAAGAAGGTGAGGTGTCGCCGTCCTCCATCCATCGCGGGAGCTAGAACACCGAAGCTGCAGCGCCTCAAACGAGCAATATGTGGTTCATTGTTTCCTTTATTCTTCCTGATTGGACGAACAACACGCAGCCGCGGTAATCGTTCTCAAAGTCAACAAAGATTTCTTAATCCAGACCACGGATGCGCCGCAGTGCGCCCTCTTATCTCGCGTTGTCCTTTTTTTTCTCTTTCAATCTTCAAACTTAACGGCTAGTTGTTCGTTTTTAATAATTTAAAAAGCTTTTTAAAAATGAGAAACAGAACTCCAGAAGGTAAGCGAGCGACAACGAGGAGGACGGGTCGGCTGCAGGACTCCTTTGGGGGGCCGTGACAGACCGCTAGTGTCCCTTAGGTTAATAATGGTTCTGGAGAGTCCGTCTCTTTAAGCTTTTTAATATGCTGCGCAAATAACGGCTTCCTCATCGACTTCCTGCCTCCCGACGAAGTTCAAAATGGACCGTTCACTCCGTGTGTGTGTGTGTGTGTGTGTGTGTGTGTGTGTGTGTGTGTGTGTGTGTGTGTGTGTGTGTGTGTGTGTGTGTGTGTGTGTGTGTGTGTGTGTGTGTGTGTGTGTGTCATTAAGACAGTGACTGGCAGATCTCATTTGGTGTTTAATTTCACGAGGGTGAGCTCTCATCTGGAGGAGCCTGTTAGCCTCGGGCGAGCTGGCTGAGTGACGGGGGGGTCGGGTGGGTTCGGGGGGGTCGGGTGACGTGTAACTGCACGGTGAGCGCTGGTCGAACTACATCCACTCAGTTTCTGGGGTACTTCAGTATTTCGGTTGTAGCTGCTTTAAACTCCACGAACTCTTTACGGCTTTTACTTTTATTTGACACCTCTTGTTATGAGAAACCTGTTGACCTTTAACCTTTAACAGGTTCATGATGCACTCCCACATTAAGACCTCCCCTCCCACATTAAGACCCCTCCCACATTAAGACCTCCCCTCCCACATTAAGACCTCCCTCCCACATTAAGACCTCCCTCCCACATTAAGACCTCCCTCCCACATTAAGACCCCTCCCACATTAAGACCTCCCCTCCCACATTAAGACCTCCCTCCCACATTAAGACCCCTCCCACATTAAGACCTCCCCTCCCACATTAAGACCTCCCCTCCCACATTAAGACCTCCCCTCCCACATTAAGACCTCCCCTCCCACATTAAGACCCCTCCCACATTAAGACCTCCCCTCCCACATTAAGACCTCCCTCCCACATTAAGACCTCCCTCCCACATTAAGACCCCTCCCACATTAAGACCTCCCCTCCCACATTAAGACCCCTCCCACATTAAGTCCCCTCCCACATTAAGACCTCCCCTCCCACATTAAGACCCCTCCCACATTAAGACCCCTCCCACATTAAGTCCCCTCCCACATTAAGTCCCCTCCCACATTAAGACCTCCCTCCCACATTAAGTCCCCTCCCACATTAAGACCTCCTCTCCCACATTAAGACCTCCTCTCCCACATTAAGACCTCCTCTCCCACATTAAGACCTCCCCTCCCACATTAAGTCCCCTCCCACATTAAGACCTCCCTCCCACATTAAGACCCCTCCCACATTAAGACCCCTCCCACATTAAGTCCCCTCCCACATTAAGACCTCCCTCCCACATTAAGACCCCTCCCACATTAAGACCCCTCCCACATTAAGTCCCCTCCCACATTAAGACCTCCTCTCCCACATTAAGACCTCCCCTCCCACATTAAGTCCCCTCCCACATTAAGACCTCCCTCCCACATTAAGACCCCTCCCACATTAAGACCCCTCCCACATTAAGACCCCTCCCACATTAAGACCTCCCTCCCACATTAAGTCCCCTCCCACATTAAGACCTCCCCTCCCACATTAAGTCCCCTCCCACATTAAGTCCCCTCCCACATTAAGTCCCCTCCCACATTAAGACTTCACTCCCACATTAAGACCCCTCCCACATTAAGTCCCCTCCCACATTAAGACCTCCCCTCCCACATTAAGACCTCCCCTCCCACATTAAGACCTCCCCTCCCACATTAAGACCCCTCCCACATTAAGACCTCCCCTCCCACATTAAGACCTCCCCTCCCACATTAAGACCTCCCCTCCCACATTAAGACCCCTCCCACATTAAGACCTCCCCTCCCACATTAAGACCTCCCCTCCCACATTAAGACCCCTCCCACATTAAGACCTCCCCTCCCACATTAAGACCTCCCTCCCACATTAAGACCCCTCCCACATTAAGTCCCCTCCCACATTAAGACCTCCCCTCCCACATTAAGACCTCCCCTCCCACATTAAGACCCCTCCCACATTAAGACCTCCCCTCCCACATTAAGACCTCCCCCACATTAAGACCTCCCTCCCACATTAAGACCTCCCCTCCCACATTAAGACCTCCCCTCCCACATTAAGACCTCTCTCCCACATTAAGACCTCCCCTCCCACATTAAGTCCCCTCCCACATTAAGACCTCTCTCCCACATTAAGACCTCCCCTCCCACATTAAGACCTCCCCCCCACATTAAGACCTCCCCTCCCACATTAAGACCTCCCCCCCACATTAAGACCTCCCCTCCCACATTAAGACCTCCCCCCCACATTAAGACCTCCCCCTCCGAAATGAAAGATTAATCTGTCTCAAAGTATCGGATTATTTATGTGGTTATAAAAACTATATAAACATAAATAAATATGTAAATACATTTTCAGTGAGCATGCCGAGGTCAAGGTGAGTCGCAGCAGCTGTTTATGATTCCATATTCCATTGAAAGTGGACATTTAGCATCATAAACACTGCGACGTGTTCCAGTTCAGACTTCATGGCCCCCAAAAGGGAAATTAGTTTTCAGGCTGGTTCTGCAATAAAACTCTCAATAAAGCCGCGTAATAAAGCACGAGGCCGCAGTAAACAACAATAACCACGTCACCTTTATTACAGTACCCCCCCCCCACCCCACCCATGGTATTTTTTTCATTCGTCTGGTTTATTTACATTTTAATAATGTAGTTATTAAATACATGCTTACTGTTTTTAAATATACCTTACAAATGGAACTAATCATATCGAGGTGCAGCTACACAACAAATTGTAATTGTAAATATATTATATATTAATATATATATATATAGTAATATTTATATATTATAATATTTATGTATATATTATATTATTCATATTTATGTATATACAAATATATATATTTAATATTATATTATATATATATATACAATAATATATTTAATATAATATGTATACAAACATATATCTATATCTATAATAATAAATATATCTATATATATATTCAATATAAAGGTGTGTGTGTGTGTCTGATCCCCGAGGTCACACACACTCCATCAGGTGCGACTTCAGAGGGTTGTCTCTTTGTTGACATCAAAAGACTTTGTGTGTCCTTTTGTGATGCAGATAATTATCCCCATCAGTGGCGGCTTTGATGTTCACGCTGCTGCGTTGTGCGGTGTGTCCGTGTGCGCGTGCACGGTGTTGGTTTCCATTGTGCGGCGTGTCCGTGTGCGCGTGCACGGTGTTGGTTTCCATTGTGCGGCGTGTCCGTGTGCGCGTGCACGGTGTTGGTTTCCATTGTGCGGCGTGTCCGTGTGCGCGTGCACGGTGTTGGTTTCCATTGTGCGGCGTGTTCGTGTGCGCGTGCACGGTGTTGGTTTCCATTGTGCGGCGTGTCCGTGTGCGCGTGCACGGTGTTGGTTTCCATTGTGCGGCGTGTCCGTGTGCGCGTGCACGGTGTTGGTTTCCATTGTGCGGCGTGTCCGCGTGCACGGTGTTGGTTTCGATTGTGCGGCGTGTCCGTGTGCGCGTGCACGGTGTTGGTTTCCATTGTGCGGCGTGTCCGTGTGCGCGTGCACGGTGTTGGTTTCCATTGTGCGGCGTGTCCGTGTGCGCGTGCACGGTGTTGGTTTCCATTGTGCGGCGTGTTCGTGTGCGCGTGCACGGTGTTGGTTTCCATTGTGCGGCGTGTTCGTGTGCGCGTGCACGGTGTTGGTTTCCATTGTGCGGCGTGTCCGCGTGCACGGTGTTGGTTTCCATTGTGCGGCGTGTCCGTGTGCGCGTGCACGGTGTTGGTTTCCATTGTGCGGCGTGTCCGTGTGCGCGTGCACGGTGTTGGTTTCCATTGTGCGGCGTGTTCGTGTGTGCGTGCACGGTGTTGGTTTCCATTGTGCGGCGTGTCCGCGTGCACGGTGTTGGTTTCCATTGTGCGGCATGTCCGTGTGCGCGTGCACGGTGTTGGTTTCCATTGTGCGGCGTGTCCGCGTGCACGGTGTTGGTTTCCATTGTGCGGCATGTCCGTGTGCGCGTGCACGGTGTTGGTTTCCATTGTGCGGCGTGTCCGCGTGCACGGTGTTGGTTTCCATTGTGCGGCATGTCCGTGTGCGCGTGCACGGTGTTGGTTTCCATTGTGCGGCGTGTTCGTGTGCGCGTGCACGGTGTTGGTTTCCATTGTGCGGCGTGTCCGCGTGCACGGTGTTGGTTTCCATTGTGCGGCGTGTCCGCGTGCGCGTGCACGGTGTTGGTTTCCATTGTGCGGCGTGTCCGCGTGCGCGTGCACGGTGTTGGTTTCCATTGTGCGGCGTGTGCGTGTGCGCGTGCACGGTGTTGGTTTCCATTGTGCGGCGTGTCCGTGTGCGCGTGCACGGTGTTGGTTTCCATTGTGCGGCGTGTTCGTGTGCGCGTGCACGGTGTTGGTTTCCATTGTGCGGCGTGTCCCTGTGCGCGTGCACGGTGTTGGTTTCCATTGTGCGGCGTGTCCGCGTGCACGGTGTTGGTTTCCATTGTGCGGCGTGTCCGCGTGCACGGTGTTGGTTTCCATTGTGCGGCGTGTCCGTGTGCGCGTGCACGGTGTTGGTTTCCATTGTGCGGCGTGTCCGTGTGCGCGTGCACGGTGTTGGTTTCCATTGTGCGGCGTGTCCGTGTGCGCGTGCACGGTGTTGGTTTCCATTGTGCGGCGTGTCCGTGTGCGCGTGCACGGTGTTGGTTTCCATTGTGCGGCGTGTTCGTGTGCGCGTGCACGGTGTTGGTTTCCATTGTGCGGCGTGTCCGTGTGCGCGTGCACGGTGTTGGTTTCCATTGTGCGGCGTGTCCGTGTGCGCGTGCACGGTGTTGGTTTCCATTGTGCGGCGTGTCCGCGTGCACGGTGTTGGTTTCCATTGTGCGGCGTGTCCGTGTGCGCGTGCACGGTGTTGGTTTCCATTGTGCGGCGTGTCCGTGTGCGCGTGCACGGTGTTGGTTTCCATTGTGCGGCGTGTCCGTGTGCGCGTGCACGGTGTTGGTTTCCATTGTGCGGCGTGTTCGTGTGCGCGTGCACGGTGTTGGTTTCCATTGTGCGGCGTGTTCGTGTGCGCGTGCACGGTGTTGGTTTCCATTGTGCGGCGTGTCCGCGTGCACGGTGTTGGTTTCCATTGTGCGGCGTGTCCGTGTGCGCGTGCACGGTGTTGGTTTCCATTGTGCGGCGTGTCCGTGTGCGCGTGCACGGTGTTGGTTTCCATTGTGCGGCGTGTTCGTGTGTGCGTGCACGGTGTTGGTTTCCATTGTGCGGCGTGTCCGCGTGCACGGTGTTGGTTTCCATTGTGCGGCATGTCCGTGTGCGCGTGCACGGTGTTGGTTTCCATTGTGCGGCGTGTCCGCGTGCACGGTGTTGGTTTCCATTGTGCGGCATGTCCGTGTGCGCGTGCACGGTGTTGGTTTCCATTGTGCGGCGTGTTCGTGTGCGCGTGCACGGTGTTGGTTTCCATTGTGCGGCGTGTCCGCGTGCACGGTGTTGGTTTCCATTGTGCGGCGTGTCCGCGTGCGCGTGCACGGTGTTGGTTTCCATTGTGCGGCGTGTCCGCGTGCGCGTGCACGGTGTTGGTTTCCATTGTGCGGCGTGTGCGTGTGCGCGTGCACGGTGTTGGTTTCCATTGTGCGGCGTGTCCGTGTGCGCGTGCACGGTGTTGGTTTCCATTGTGCGGCGTGTTCGTGTGCGCGTGCACGGTGTTGGTTTCCATTGTGCGGCGTGTTCGTGTGCGCGTGCACGGTGTTGGTTTCCATTGTGCGGCGTGTCCGCGTGCACGGTGTTGGTTTCCATTGTGCGGCGTGTCCGCGTGCGCGTGCACGGTGTTGGTTTCCATTGTGCGGCGTGTCCGCGTGCGCGTGCACGGTGTTGGTTTCCATTGTGCGGCGTGTGCGTGTGCGCGTGCACGGTGTTGGTTTCCATTGTGCGGCGTGTCCGTGTGCGCGTGCACGGTGTTGGTTTCCATTGTGCGGCGTGTTCGTGTGCGCGTGCACGGTGTTGGTTTCCATTGTGCGGCGTGTCCCTGTGCGCGTGCACGGTGTTGGTTTCATTGTGCGGCGTGTCCGCGTGCACGGTGTTGGTTTCCATTGTGCGGCGTGTCCGCGTGCACGGTGTTGGTTTCCATTGTGCGGCGTGTCCGTGTGCGCGTGCACGGTGTTGGTTTCCATTGTGCGGCGTGTCCGTGTGCGCGTGCACGGTGTTGGTTTCCATTGTGCGGCGTGTTCGTGTGTGCGTGCACGGTGTTGGTTTCCATTGTGCGGCGTGTCCGCGTGCACGGTGTTGGTTTCCATTGTGCGGCGTGTCCGTGTGCGCGTGCACGGTGTTGGTTTCCATTGTGCGGCGTGTGCGTGTGCGCGTGCACGGTGTTGGTTTCCATTGTGCGGCGTGTCCGTGTGCGCGTGCACGGTGTTGGTTTCCATTGTGCGGCGTGTCCGTGTGCGCGTGCACGGTGTTGGTTTCCATTGTGCGGCGTGTCCGCGTGCACGGTGTTGGTTTCCATTGTGCGGCATGTCCGTGTGCGCGTGCACGGTGTTGGTTTCCATTGTGCGGAGTGTCCGCGTGCACGGTGTTGGTTTCCATTGTGCGGCGTGTCCGCGTGCGCGTGCACGGTGTTGGTTTCCATTGTGCGGCGTGTCCGCGTGCGCGTGCACGGTGTTGGTTTCCATTGTGCGGCGTGTGCGTGTGCGCGTGCACGGTGTTGGTTTCCATTGTGCGGCGTGTCCGCGTGCGCGTGCACGGTGTTGGTTTCCATTGTGCGGCGTGTCCGTGTGCGCGTGCACGGTGTTGGTTTCCATTGTGCGGCGTGTCCGTGTGCGCGTGCACGGTGTTGGTTTCCATTGTGCGGCGTGTCCCTGTGCGCGTGCACGGTGTTGGTTTCCATTGTGCGGCGTGTCCGCGTGCACGGTGTTGGTTTCCATTGTGCGGCGTGTCCGTGTGCGCGTGCACAGTTTGGGTTCCACCGCCTCGTACGCACAACACGGGTTCCAGTAGAAGGCTTGGAGAAGGACACACTATGAGTGTGTCTAGGGGCTTTGTGTGCGTTGTGTTCCCCTCAGGTGTGTCTAGGACTTTGTGTGCGTTGTGTTCCTCTCAGGACTTTGTGTGCGTTGTGTTTCCTTCTCTCAGGTGTGTCTAAGGACTTTGTGTGTCTTCCCCTCAGGACTTTGTGTGCGTTGTGTTCCTCTCAGGTCTTTGTGTGCGTTGTGTTCCTCTCAGGACTTTGTGTGCGTTGTGTTTCCTTCTCTCAGGTGTGTCTAAGGACTTTGTGTGTCTTCCCCTCAGGACTTTGTGTGCGTTGTGTTCCTCTCAGGTCTTTGTGTGTGTTGTGTTCCTCTCAGGACTTTGTGTGTCTTCTTCTCAGGACTTTGTGTGCGTTGTGTTTCCTTCTCTCAGGCGTGTCTAAGGACTTTGTGTGTCTTCCTCTCAGGTGGCACCCATGGGTGTTTGGACCGTGGCCGTGGCCGCTCTGCTGGCTGCCTCAGGGTGCTGGTTGGCTGAAGGGCTCAAGAGCAGCAGGCGAGACGACGCAGCCGCAATGTCACGCTCCTCCTCCCAGGAGACGCACTCCACGGTAACTATGACACACAGACACAGACACAGACACACACACACACACACAGACACACACAGACACACACACACACACACACAGACACACACACACAGACACACAGACACACACACAGACACAGACACACACACACACACACACACACAGACACACACACACACACACACAGACACACACAGACACACACACACACACACACACACACACAGTAACACTCGCAGTGATATGAATCCATCACATCAACCGTAAGAAAAATGAAGTGAATAAAAATGACAAAAGGTGTCTGTTGGCAAATGAAGCGCAGCTTAACTTCTATATGTATATATAGATATATATATCTATATATATATAGATATATATATATATATATATAGATATATATGTATATGTATATATAGATGTAGAACATTATTTATTATTAAATTGTGCAACAGCAACTTGGTAAAAAGAACTAGAAATCTGCATATTGATCCAAAATAACAATTAAATGTAAAACGTTTTTAATACATTGGTCAAAGCTTGTAATGTATTTAGTACATAAACTAATAATAATAATTGGATTCTTTTGAATGGAATAAAACCATTATTAAAATCTTTGATCACAATTAACAACGAATAAAGGTCACTTTGAATCTACGGTTTTGTGTGTCGTTTAAAAACTTTTGTTGTGCAGACAGACACACACACTGTGCAGACACACACACACTGTGCAGACACACACACACCGTGCAGACACACACACACACACTGTGCAGACACACACACACTGTGCAGACACACACACACTGTGCAGACACACACACACCGTGCAGACACACACACACACAGCGTGCAGACACACACACCGTGCAGACACACACACACACACCGTGCAGACAGACCCCACGCAGCCCTAATCCTTTGCCCCCCCCCCCCCCCCCCCCCCCCCCCCCCCCCCCCCCCCCCCCCCCCCCCCCCCCCCCCCCCCCCTCTGTTCTCGACCTGACTCACTTCGGGCTGAACTGGAACTTAAAGCTGTCAATCGGAGCCAGAATGTCAACGTTGACCCTTCTGGTGAATCGTGTGAATCCCTGAATTGACTTGATTAGGCAGGAAGGATCCTCAAAGCCTTTTGGATTGATTAATGTTCTCTCTCTAAGTCCTCCCTCCAACCCCAAAACAATACAAAACATGTAAACAACTACATATCTTCCTGTTGACCTCTTGTCAACTTCCTGCCGGCCATCTTTAATACTTAATCCAAGGTGCCTGCAATGTTCTGATATCTTTGGTACAATGAGGGCACGGACTAAACTAGAGGTACGAATGTATCTAATTCAACCTTTTTTTACATTAAAAGAAGTAAACAAGAAGCAGGGACTAACTGATTTAACACATTATTAAAATATAAGATGCTTATTGAATCTGATTTCACTATCAAATCTGAACCCTCATTGGATCCATTTAGTTTTAGTGGTCAACTTTTGAACAACGTAAAGTACGAAGCAGTTTAAAGTGAAACATCTGTTGCCTAATTTATTGTTCACAACCTGCAACTACAACCTGCACATGAAATAATGGATAACTGAATTAATTTGCTGAAGAAGCTCAGCGGACATCGTAAATGTTCATAGAAGAGAAATATATCAAAGTTGATTATTTGGCACATTTGGAGTAACGATGGCCAGACGACTTTTGCACGCCTTCTTTCTTTAAATCAACTTCATCCAAATACTGGAGGTCAGAACTATGACGCCGATAACCTGGAACTACCTGGAACTATGACGCCGATAACCTGGAACTACCTGGAACTATGACGCCGATAACCTGGAACTACCTGGAACTATGACGCCGATAACCTGGAGCTATGACGCCGATAACCTGGAGCTATGACGCCGATAACCTCGAACTATGACGCCGATAACCTGGAGCTATGACGCCGATAACCTGGAACTATGACGCCGATAACCTGGAGCTATGACGCCGATAACCTCGAACTATGACGCCGATAACCTCGAACTATGACGCCGATAACCTGGAGCTATGATGCCGATAACCTGGAGCTATGACGCCGATAACCTGGAGCTATGACGCCGATAACCTGGAGCTATGACGCCGATAACCTCGAACTATGACGCCGATAACCTGGAGCTATGACGCCGATAACCTGGAACTATGACGCCGATAACCTGGAGCTATGACGCCGATAACCTCGAACTATGACGCCGATAACCTGGAACTATGATGCCGATAACCTGGAACTATGACGCCGATAACCTGGAGCTATGACGCCGATAACCTGGAGCTATGACGCCGATAACCTCGAACTATGACGCCGATAACCTGGAGCTATGACGCCGATAACCTGGAACTATGACGCCGATAACCTCGAACTATGACGCCGATAACCTGGAGCTATGACGCCGATAACCTGGAACTATGACGCCGATAACCTGGAACTATGACGCCGATAACCTGGAGCTATGACGCCGATAACCTCGAACTATGACGCCGATAACCTGGAGCTATGACGCCAATGACCTGGAACTATGACGCCGATAACCTGGAACTATGACGCCGATAACCTGGAACTATGACGCCGATAACCTGGAGCTATGACGCCGATAAACTGGAACTATGACGCCGATAACCTGGAACTATGACGCCGATAACCTGGAACTATGACGCCGATAACCTGGAGCTATGACGCCGATAAACTGGAACTATGACGCCGATAACCTGGAACCATGACGCCGATAACCTGGAACCATGACGCCGATAACCTGGAACTATGACGCCGATAAACTGGAACTATGACGCCGATAACCTGGAACCACGACGCCGATAACCTGGAACTACCTAGAACTATGACACCGATAAACTGGAACTATGACGCCGATAACCTGGAACTATGACGCCGATAAACTGGAACTATGACGCCGATAACCTGGAACTATGACGCCGATAAACTGGAACTATGACGCCGATAACCTGGAACCATGATGCCGATAACCTGGAACTATGACGCCGATAACCTTGAACCATGACGCCGATAACCTGGAACTATGATGCCGATAACCTGGAACTATGACGCCGATAACCTGGAACCATGACGCCGATAACCTGGAACTATGACGCCGATAACCTGGAACTATGACGCCGATAACCTGGAACTATGACGCCGATAAACTGGAACTATGACGCCGATAACCTGGAACCATGATGCCGATAACCTGGAACTATGACGCCGATAACCTTGAACCATGACGCCGATAACCTGGAACTATGATGCCGATAACCTGGAACTATGACGCCGATAACCTGGAACTATGACGCCGATAACCTGGAACTATGACGCCGATAACCCAATTATGCTTTTTAGCAGTGAACCCCATCATTAATGATATTATTTACACACTTGTGCTTCTTGTTTCGCGCCCACCGACGAGTCAAAATGCCTGCTGAGAAAAAGGTGCATCACCTGGTGCAGGTGGAAAGATGGCGTAGTTCTAAATACTCGACACACAGCACAAATGTTGTCTGCACATAATGTTGAAAAATTGGACAATAATAGTGGTGGGTGCAGAATAGTGAAATAACCCAATTTCCTGAACACCAGTAGCTTTGCTAGGACTGAAAGTAGTATCAACAAATCAATGTCTTATTATTATAGTATATTATATACATGGCATTATTCTATTCTATTCGATGCTGCAGCAGTCTTGGCCCTTGTCCAAGGGTACTGATGAGAGTGTAGGTTTTTATGGACTACGTAGTGACAGTGAGCTCGTAGTCTGGTTTGGAAGTGGTCTCTTGGAAGAGGGGAAAGAGTGGAGTGGTGCTGGCTGGATGAAAGGTTTGGTACTTAATGGGGTAATGCATTGAATGAATAGACAATAAATGCAGGAACAGTGAAAACCAGAAACAAAAAGAAAAGAAAACAGCATTCTCTCCACAAGGGCAGGTTCTTCTCTTGTGTTTACATTTTCGTGGTGGTGCTACCCCCCCAAAGACATTTACATTTTGATTATGACAGGTACCCATAAAGCTTTAGTCTTTGTTTCATCACAGTCCCAGAAGGTTATTCCCCAATTTCTCAGGCTGTCTCCTGAGAGTTTTTACACGAAGCTCGAGAAAACCTTTCAGGTGTGCAGCGGTTACCGTTATATGAAGCAATAATACTTCTCTCTGCTCTGATTATTGTGGTAGAGGATACTTTCTATGCTCGGCACAACGTTTCGGCATCAGCTTTCTTGTACTGTTCCTACTATGATGAATGCAGTGAGGTGCATCAGTTGTTGGGGCTAAACGTGTCTTAAGTTAGCAGCAGTCAAGGTGGACTCAGTCTGGTGCGTAGTTGTACTTGTTGAAGCAGTGAAAACCAACTTTGAACACAAGTTCCATAAATACATAAATATGGGGCGTAAGGTGGCGTTCATAAATACATCTTGGAGTTCATAAAACTAAAAGGACTAAAAAGATGTGGTTTCCAGGGTGTGGCGCTAACGGAATTGGTACATCAAGAAAATGTGTTTCACTTGATCTTGAAGGGACGATGAGAAAATATGAATTGAAAGACATTAAAGGTGTTTTTTCTTGAAGAAGAACAAGGCAACGGCAGTGAGGGATACAAGTAAAGATGATAGGGATGTAGAGGGATTAAAGTCATATCTCATAACCAAACCATTAAGAACTCCTGAAGCTCATGTTGTCTGGACTTGGTCTGATGGGGAAAAAATAAGCTGATTTGTTCTTTGCATCCATTTGTAGATGTCTAAAGTTAACTTTAGACATCTGGCATAATGTCCCTCTTCTGAGTCTGATCTCGTCTTCTCTGAGGGTCACAAGAAATCGACAACGCATTTCAAAACACAAGATACTGTAAGCTTCAGAGATCCTTTACCGTCTCCATGACGATTTCCATGAATCGCTTATGGTTTCGGAGGTTATTTGTGAAGGTGGTTGGTTGTTGCATGAAAGCAGTAAATTGTCTCCACTCAGCCTTGTGATGTGATCTTTTGGGAGCTGATTAGCACATTTACTCACGAGCGCTGTATCGTATATAAAAATGTGTAAAACTTAGCGAATCTGTTGTTTATCACTTATTCTCTAGAAGCCAAAGACAAATGTGAATAAATGAAATTGTTTAGAGGACAGATCGCGCCAGCTAATGATGCAAGAGGGGAGCAAATTAGAAGGTATTACTAATTAACTTGCCTTGCAAATGTTTTTCTTTGATTTTTGGCTCTTTTTCATTTGGCTCTTTAAGTGGTTTGCGAGTGCACTGGTGAGTTTCCGTGAGATGAGACGGATCCCTTCTTTCTGAGCAGCAGACGACAGGGAATACAGATTGAATCTAGAAAGGGGAACACTTGTGAACGCACAGAAACTGATAGATTCAACTTTCTACTGCAACACGGTTGGCACACGGGCAGCTTATCCGGGCACAGAGTGTTTCCAGAGCTGGAGCGAGAGAATAAGTGGGCACGTAAACATATGGCTCCTTGAATGAAGAGCGACGGCCAAACTGCATTCCCACATAATGACACTCTGTAGCCGCAAAGTCGGATTCTGGTTGGTGTTTTCAATGGCGTCCGGGAAGGAGGCATGTGACACTCGGAGATGAGTTTGTACTAGTTTTCCAAGAGGCCATAACAATCTATTTGAGTTTGTACACTTAAACCCTGTCGCTACGACAAAACCCAATGAAGTGGGCACACTTGAGACGGACCGCGACGGCAATGACATCAACCCCGCCGTGACGTTCGGAGGGCGTTTTGTTCTAATTCAGCATCGGAGCACCACGACTGCTTCTTTATTATGCAGCAAAGCCACAGTAGAGGTACAGATCATTTTGAATTATGCCACAGGCCAAGGAAAATATTAGTTTCTGGTTGGCTGGCATGTAGCTGTTAAAATCATGTAAAGTCATAATCAAGCGGGAGTCAAAACAAAAGAAAGACTGGAGGCAAACACGAACCACCTCCGAGTAGTGAGCTAACGTAAATGTCATCTCGTTGTGCTGCTGGGTGCCAGAACTATTGCATACATTTGAGATGGTACGCTGGGATTCTAGGCTCTAGGCGAGCTACAATATCGTGGGAGCATTTCAGAGATGGCGATGCAATGTTGTCAATAGTTTAGCTTAGCTTCTTGCTAACCTTCTCAATCGTCATGGCTGCTGCGCCGCAGATATGTTGCTCATGGGCTAAACTACGAGTGAGAGGAAGAGAAAGTAGGGCATATTTTCTAGAATCAGTGTAGCATGAAAGCATGATCGGAATTAGCAAGCTAGCCAGTGGGCTACTTAGCTAGCTTGCTAATTCCGCCATGCTTTCATGCTACACTGCTTAGAGAAAATAATAATAATAATACATAATAATTTATATAGCGCTTTTCGTGGTACTCAATGACACTTTACATAATCTGAACACAGTTGCTGCATCTCTAGCGATAGCAAATTGCTTTTCTAATGTGGATGAAGCATTAAGTAGATACATCCTACTACTTTGGCTGGCTGGCTAGTTAGCTAGCCACTTTGCTAATTCCATTATCCTTTCATGCTACTTTTTTATTTGCTCTAATCAAATTCTGGTGGAGGTTGTTTACATTTCTCCAACCAATAAATGTCAATGTAAGACTAACAACTAATTTCCTCCTCATAAATTGTGTGTGTGTGAACGCATCTACTTTGACTCATCCAGAGTGACGTGACAGTAGTTGCCGCCAATTATTGCTGAACTATTATTTCACGCCATAAAAATCCCTTAAAGCTGAACGTATAAAGGAATGTGACAAAAGAACCCCGGAGAGACGTGGATGAGAGAGAACAGTATTTTTAGAAAGAAGCTGATAGCCTTTCTTTCACCTCTACGCTTGGTTTGATTCTCTAATCAATTGATCAAACAGCGGCACTCCAGATGATGGAAGGCGGTGCTGATGAGCACACTCAATTTTATGCTGCCATCATGAGGAAGCACGTCCACAATTAAGATAGACAGCTGGCAGAAAGAGACAGGGATAGAAATACAGAGACAAAGGAGGAGGCGATGACAGGAGGCACTAAAAACCGCTGTGTTTTCCGTGAGGCTCTCGGTCTCCTGGGAAGCCGAGAGGGCCTCGCAGACTTGCACATCTTTTTATCACTGAGCCTCATTACCGGTGACTTCCACACTGAGGGACAAGAATGCAAAATGTCAAAACACTTCAATTGCTGCCGCACGTTGGGCCACCTCAAACGGTATTGCATTGGAAGACTCGACTCTATTTACCTATAGGTAGGTAGGCAGACGATAGATAGATAGATGGGTAGGTCTGTAGGTAGGTAGGTAGATGATAGGTAGGTAGGTGGGTAGACGATAGATAGATAGATGGGTAGGTCTGTAGGTAGGTAGGTAGATGATAGGTAGGTAGGTGGGTAGACGATAGATAGATAGATGGGTAGGTAGGTAGGTAGGTAGACGATATATGGGTAGGTAGGTGGGTAGGTAGGTGGGTAGATGATAGGTGGGTAGGTAGGTGGCTAGGTAGGTAGGTAGGTAGGTAGACGGTGGGTAGGTAGGTAGGCAGACGATAGATAGATAGATGGGTAGGTCTATAGGTAGGTAGGTAGATGATAGGTAGGTAGGTGGGTAGACGATAGATAGATAGATGGGTAGGTAGACGATATATGGGTAGGTAGGTGGGTAGGTAGGTGGGTAGATGATAGGTGGGTAGGTAGGTGGCTAGGTAGGTAGGTAGGTAGACGGTGGGTAGGTAGGTGGGTAGACGATAGATAGATAGGTAGGTAGGTAGGTGGGTAGACGATAGGTAGGTGGCTAGGTAGATAGGTAGGTAGGTAGGTAGATGGGTGGGTGGGTAGGTAGGTAGATGATAGGTAGGTAGGTAGGTTGGTAGATGGGTGGGTGGGTAGGTAGGTAGATGATAGGTAGGTAGGTAGATGATAGGTAGGTAGGTGGGTAGGTAGGTAGACGATAGATAGATAGGTAGGTAGATGGGTAGGTAGGTAGATGATAGATGGATAGATAGATGGGTAGGTAGGTAGGTGGGTAGGTAGATGATAAATAGGTAGGTGGGTAGGTAGGTAGATAGGTAGGTAGATGATAGATAGATAGGTAGGTAGATGGGTGCGTAGGTGGCTACTTTATTAATCCTACAAGGGGAAATTGTTTCGCTACATCAGCATTATAAATAAAGTTATGCATTAAAATATAAAGAAATGCAGAATTCTCCAAATAACCGCTGTAGATACCTGTTTAACGTTTAATCCGTATTGTTGCTCATGTGAAGCTCCCCGTTGGATATCGGCCCGGCAACGAATTCAAACGAAGCATTTTCTGTTGTGGATAATAAACTTATGCCATGAAATAGAAAGAACTCATCAAGGAGAGCGTCGTTCAGAGAGATGTGGTTGAAATGTACAGCATACATATTGTATATTTATGATCTAAAGACACAGCGGCATGGTATGTTTAAATAGAAAGCGACTCTTGAACCAGAATTAGGAATAGTCACAATTAAATTGTAGGTATCTGAATCAGTAATTGCAAATTACATTACAGATATTGAACTGGACATTTAGTTTGAATCAAAATATAATTACAGAAATCTCACATTAGACTTTTCACCTGTCAAAATATAAGATCTGAGTATCCAGTGTATGTTAGAACATACTAAAGTAGTGAAGAGGTGAGGGGCTGGATGCAGCCTTTTGAATCTCAGCTTATTTTCAGGTGCATAATTTATTGGTGTTTGTCTGTAGCTTGTTCATAACAATTCTGCATCTGCATAACACGCTCTGGATGGATGTGGCTTCTGGAGAGCATATATATATATATATATATATATATATGCAAGTTGAATTTCTTTAACAATTCATTTTTACGACAATTGGAAAACACTGAAATCTATATAAGCAACTTGTTTCTGAGTGGCTTTATGAGCTTTCATAGCGTCTCCTGTTCTCTCCTCATTTTCTCCATCTGTTACTTCAAATTGTTTATTTGGGACACCAAAAAATAGAATACAATGTTTTGGATGAAATATACAACATTTCAAAGCTTTGCTTTGGCTGATTTGTTTGTTTTTTCTGATAGAGAAGACAGTGTCCATTGTTTTCATCCAATCACACACACACACACACGCACACGCACACTCACACACTCACACACACACTCACACACTCACACACACACACACTCACACAGTCTTTTTTGAAAGCCGTGAATGAAAAGTGACGTTTATTGAAATCTGAAGCCGTGCGTCGATATCGCGCTCGCAGTCAGAGCCGACAGAAGGAATCTGTCCTCCTCGCCGTGGCAACGGTCTGACGTCCTGATAAACACTCAACGCGGTGACAGCCGCCTGCTGGGAAGTGTGTTTCCCATTAGGCTGATTGAATTGACTGTGGGATCCTTCTTTGTAAAGGTCCTCTCGTTCCTCTGCCGCCACGCGCCACGCGTTCTCTCTCCATCGGCCATTTGTCTTTTTCCATTCTCTTCCCGTCTGTTCACCCTTTTTTTATACGTCTTTCTCTGGACCCAGAAGGAATGGCTCTTTTATGTGTGTGTGTGTCACTCCTGCGAGCCTGTAATAACACTGTTGTGTGTGTGTGTGTGTGTCCTGTAATAACACTGTTGTGTGTGTGCTCTCTGGTTGCAGGAGAAGGGGAAAGCGGACGGCATCATCGATCAATGTGAGTACAACGTTGTTCAAACCAAAACAGCATTTTTCACACACACAAACAACAACAGGAAGCTCCACGTTGTCAGGACACAACAACAGGAAGCTCCACGTTGTCAGGACACAACAACAGGAAGTTCCACGTTGTCAGGACACAACAACGTGGAGCCTGTCGTGGAGGAAGACCTCTGATGGAGATGTCACTGTGACAGAAACCCTTTCTACCGCACCGTTCTCCTCAGATCATCCACCACTCTAGTTGTGATGTTAGATATGGAACCACGTGTTCAAAAGTGATGAGCACCCGGCGTCTGCTCCTCTTCTTCGGTGTTCCCTCTTCATCCTCTTGGAGTTTCCTGGCGGTCGGCTTTTCCCCCTCAGGCTGGAGAAGCTTCTAGGTGGAGAAGCTTCTAGGTGGAGAAGCTTCTAGGTGGAGAAGCTTCTAGGTGGAGAAGCTTCTAGCTTGAGAAGCTTCTAGGTGGAGAAGCTTCTAGGTGGAGAAGCTTCTAGCTTGAGAAGCTTCTAGGTGGAGAAGCTTCTAGCCTGAGAAGCTTCTAGGTGGAGAAGCTTCTAGCCTGAGAAGCTTCTAGGTGGAGAAGCTTCTAGGTGGAGAAGCTTCTAGCTTGAGAAGCTTCTAGGTGGAGAAGCTTCTAGGTGGAGAAGCTTCTAGCTTGAGAAGCTTCTAGGTGGAGAAGCTTCTAGGTGGAGAAGCTTCTAGCTTGAGAAACTTCAAGCTTGAACCTGTGTGAGTGTTTCATTGTGAGGTCACCGTCTGTGACGTCACCGTTGAGGGTTACAGAGTGTTGAGTACAGAGTGTGTGCAGTATATTAATAAAGGTGGAGGTTATCCACTGACTACATGCATACAGCATAAAGTAGAAGCATGTGATACTTCATACTGACTTTACTACAAACTATTAAAACGTCCTCAGGTTGTTTTTCATGAATGTTCCTCTTGAGATTAAAGTCAAACACTTTAAAGAACACACAAGTATTTCATGGCGTTCGGGTTGAATCCTGATTTTTAAAGATAACACTGACTTTCCCTCAGGTCGTCGTGCACCTGCAGGTTTTAGTGTCTTTAGTGAACTATTTGGATGGATGGCCATGAAATGTGGTGCAGATATCCAAAGTCCTCCAGAGGAGATTGATATTACATATATAACCATTAGATATTTGCTTTCACACTCACATGTTTGCAATAGTTAAACAAATAAGACATAAAGTGTTAATTAGTGAGCTGGGTTAAATTATGCTCATCTAGCTTCACATCAGCTGTGAGCATCAATGCTAACTCGTTAGCGTAGTTCCGACAACGTTGAACCAAATGTAAGAGCAGCTATTTATTAAAATATGATTACGTTAAAGCGAAGTGATCGCCTCCTGCACGCTGCTCCTCTTCGACCTCAAAAATGTTCAGTATTCAGCATTTAGTGCAGTATGTGTATTTATTGGTATTATTATTATAATTTTTTTCACCCCCGGCCTTTTAGCAGATTTCTACTGAACGCCGTATTTATGTGCAGGAATGTAGGTTTCTAAGTGATAATTGCTTTTCGAGCTATACGTGCGATTCCTCACCCGCCTCTTATAATTCACCTGCAGCCTCCTGATGCATCATGGGAGGTGTTTCTGTGACACGCCGCCTCAGAGACGTGCACGTATATGAAAGAAACGCACACCGGCAATGATGGGGATGGTGCTGATAAAAAATAAGCTGCACACATTTGAGCTTTTGTTACACCGCAGCAGCGTGTTAGCAGGATACATATTCAGAATGCAGTATTGCAGGAGGTTTATGGGCACGGCGTGGGTTAAAAGGCATTGTTTTTTTGGATTTACGTACACAGGGCCAATGCTATTTCAATATTTGTCTCCAGAGTTCAAAGCGAAAAGTGACAAAGTCATTTGGTTCTGGCCCCGTGCCCAGTTGTAGAGAACGGGAGCTTTTCTGTGCTCCTACTTCAGTGTGTGTGTGTGTGTGTGTGGGGGGGGGGGGGGACGGGGTTCTCCTGTGAATACCAAGGTTTAGCTCTACAGTATGTGGAAACTGCTCGTTCCTCTACTGATAACCGTTGCACAACACTGATTGGGTGCCTCTATCTAGAGCCCCTCGTCTGCTGTCGGGGGAGAAGAGGCTCTCATTGTCTGTCACTGTCTAGGTTTTGAAGGTTTTCAAACCGGCAACCCCCCAGGCTACTGTTCTCCGTTAGGACACTTCACTTCCTGCTCTCTGATGCCAACGTGATTGCGGCCGACAGTCACTTCTTTACTTCAGTGGTGTGTTGGTCTGTGCAGATGTGAAGTGTCTCGTACATGGATGTGTGTGTGTGTGTGTGTGTGTGTGTGTGTGTGTGTGTGTGTGTGTATTTATACAGTATTGATTGATATGCCACATTAGAGCCCACAGACCGGATGAAACGACACTATTGAAGTGAAGATCTTTAAATATTTAAAGAAAACAAACTCATTCATCCTAGTTAGCTGGCTAGCTTGCTAATTCCACCATGCTTTCATGCTACATGGGTTAGCGAAAGATTTTCCAAACGGCGGATGAGGACACGCTAATTAGCTAACTAGCAAGCTATCCGTCTCCGACAATATTTTTCATACCCGACTGCCGTGTGATGTCACCATAACAAATACCAACAATCGCAATATCCTTTTTTTACTCCTAATCTCTTTCCATGGTTGTTGCTTTATGGTACGGTTCTATTTGTGATATTGTTATCTATCTACGTACTGATGCCCCTTTTGACAGTACTGAGTTCTGTAACTTGTATTCTTTTGAGCGTCCTCCTGCACTTGGATGAGTTTTTGTTACTTTAAATGTACATCACTCCATATTTAACAAACATAAAAGTGATGCCGTAGTAGTAAAATTAGGGTAAACGTCTCCGCCAGTCGGCAGTCCGGCCTGTGATGTTCCTGCCCGGCATCGTTTGAGGACGGCCGCTTTGATAGCTGAGCTTTCTTTTCCTATTTTGTGAAGGCTGATTTCCCTCTTGAGACTAATTATCCGCTGCCTGTTTGTATGCTAAATTAGATCCACTGTCAAAATCGGGGAGTTGCATTTCATTTTCACTCTTTGGGAGTGTCCGAGTTGCTTCTTTCACATATATAAAAAAAAAAAGATTATTTTGCTCCGCCTTTTTGTCTACACTTTATTTTCCTTTCAACCTTTTCTCGTGGCGTCTTGTGCTCCTCAGGTTGAGCCGATCACATTAATCAAATTGACCCAGTTTTACCTCGGGAACGCAGACGCTCAGGCGGATTTCACGAAGCGGCGTCTGAAGGTTTCTAAGCTCGCTCCGACAGAAGATTCTCTAAGTGACATTTCACCGGCTGGTGATGCACAGCCGTCTCTGGCCCAAATGCCACAATCTGGTAAATCCGCAGTAATTGCCATTGTCAGAGCGTTCTTCTTGTCACAGTGGTGTTATTATTATCAGTGGAATCCATATAGAAACATTGAATATTAATTCGGCGTTGAGCGCTTTAATTTATGAACCTTCGCGGAGGCCTAATCAGGGTTTGTTACCGTCACAAATTAAACAATGGGAAGAGGAAAAGCAAGTTAAGTCGTCCTGTGGTTCATTTAGATTGTAATTGGGTGAGAATTAGATGGGACATGGTTGACGGAGAGAGACTCTAATAAGCCCAAATGACTGAGGAGCTGGAAGGAAGGAGTGGAGGAGGCTCAGGGAAGCATCTTCTGGCTTATTAATAACTCAAATCTAATGTTTCAATTGCCTTTTTGCCTATCGACCTTTACACACTTTGCTCATGAGCTTGACCGTCAATACGAAAACAATGAGAACATATTTGTAGTTTTAAAGTGCTCACTGAAATCAAGGCATCTCTACTACACTCTAAATAATTTTGTGAGGTATCTACAAATAGTGGTTGCATTTCTACCCACAAGTATAGCTACTAATGCTGATTCAGATGTCGGGGGGTTGAACACGAGAGAAAGATTAAACAATGGATTCAGACAGATTTATGGAGACGGGGAAGCAGAAGGTAGAGAGACCTGTTCAAAGAGCATCATGCTGATGCCTCCACAGTCACACGGCTTCCTGATAGCTAACCAGGCGCCCGGTACAATAGGAGGATAGGGCTGAGGGAGGAAGAGGAGGGTGACGGTACAGTTATAGAAGACGGGATTGAAAAGGGGAGGTGCCAAAAAAAAGGATTTGCAGACATTTACTTGCCATAACCTGAATAAACTTAGAACATGCAGACGGAGAAACTTGTGAATTTGCTGCCAACACAAGAATTTTTTTTTATTTTTCACCAGGTTTGCGGGTTTTTAGACGGTTTAAGGGGAAAGGTGCCAGAGAGAATAAGATGCCCTGTAATGCACAGGGGGAAGTTGATAGCTATCACCTCTACCTGTATTCAAGGTTGAGAGTGACATCATTAAATCACTAGGTTATTACTTTAAAAAAGCCTGAATTTAAAGCATTATAATACGCTGCAGTAGGTTCAAATGTTAACTTTCTTCTCACACACAAGGTCTCCATTCACAGCCAGTTCAGGGAGCTCTTGTCTCGTAGATTGGACACCCTGCATAATTAGAATGTGCACAAAAAAAAAAATTCACCGAAAAAGTTGTACGTCACTAACTATCTCAGTCGCGTCGTAAATCTCTGTGAAATGTGAATTCATTAAGCCGCAGAGCAATAAAGGTTGCAAAGCGAAAAGTTCAATGAGTCATTGAGGACTTAATCAAAAGGGCTCTGCTCAAAATCAACCCACCTTTTTGTAGGAGGTGGTTGCAAAAGTGTTACGTTATGATTCGCACCATAAATCGCACAATATTTCACATCGTCACGAGCCCAAATTTGATCGGGCACAACGACCGACGGTTCTTTTTGTTTTTTTGTTTTTTTTATTATCTATTTCACGTGCAGCCCAAAGTTTTGCACCGTGATCATTTCAAATTAAAATAAAAAAAGTCTGAAAGTCAAAGACAAAATGGAACTGTCACGAGCGTGCCTGCAGACCCTGCCGAAGGGCTTAAGGAGCCCACGTAGCCTCCCCGGGGACCAAGAGGGACTGACAGTGGCACTTTACTGGGACTGGGGCTAGCTGCACCAGTGGGCCCCACTTGGATGCACACGCGAACACACACACACACACACACACACACACACTTGTTCGAGTGCAGATGCCGAGAGCAAACAGGCAGAATGAGTGAAGGTGTCGACATTTCTTTAGAGCTTCCTGTGATCTTTAATGAGCTTGCGATGCATCGCCGTATTTATAATGCTTTCCTTGCTCGGCACAGGAAAACACGGCTAATTGTGACAGTTATTTCTGTACCTCAAATAAATATGGCACATGGATGCACAGCTAGGTTTTTCACACAAAAAAAACATTCTGACCCACTTTTTAAAAAGAAAAATCTAAATTGTGTATTTTTCTTCCAAAATCAACTAGTGGTTGAGTTCCGGTGGGAAACAAAAGAATTCTGTTCGCTCTGTTGTTGTTGTTGTTGTTGTTGTTGTTTGTCTCTACAACACCCCAGAGCCCGGTGGCCCAAACGGACACATTCTTAATCTCATGTTCAGGCTGCAACTTCTTTCCGTAACAATTAATTAATTCGTTGGTGAACCCTTATGTCTCTGAAAAGTCTCCCACAGGGTGTCATGGCTGCTTCTTGTCCAATTGATTAGTTTTCTGTCCACGACATAATTAGCTAATCTTCCGCGTACTCCAAATTGCTCTCGCGAGTCCTAAAATGTTATATTTAATTGTTGACATTAAAGAATTTTCCTTTTTAAAATGCCATTTGCTGCATTTTTAGGTTGTTTAATTGCTGTAATGATCTGTAACTTCTGCGTATGCTTTACACATCACTGAGGTCCTGGATGCTACCGCTGTGAGAGCCTCTCAGATTCCTTCTTTACCCAACAAAAATGATTTGCTTTTGAATTATTATTATTATTATTATCGAGCCTCCGCGCTCAGCGCTCTCTTTTCCCACACACACTGAAGTATGCACACGCAGCCCGACATGCACATTCATATACAGCACATGGACTTTGAGGATAAGTTATTGTGAGGTCTTCAGTAGCACTTTGCAGAGGACAAGGTGTTTGCATACCTCCGGGGAAGTGTGAATATTAATGAGCCACAGTCGGGTCACGTTTCTACGAGTAAACACGTCCACTTATGAGCGGCGCTGCTAACATTTTAAATCCTCATTAATATCTTCTGCAACGTTGTCACGATGTGTTCAAATGTAATCTTTATGAAAGTTACATTTTGCAGAGAAGAATAGATATTAGAGAGTGAATTATGACCCGTTTACCTTCCCAATACTTTGTGATACATCATTAAAAATCATAAAATATCAAAAATACAACATTTTAGTTCCTAATTGTGTGTTTGTTTTTTTTAAAGTAACCACCATGAACTAAAATGAGTGACGGTTGGCGTCGACTTCACCGGTGATAACGGATCAGTTATGGGATGTTTTCTCATTGTTCTCCATGAAGCATCGTGTGTTTTATGAGGAGAGAGCGCTGCACGAGACTCCATAAAACCGGTCACACGGTGACTTCGGAGGCACTTGGTGTGCTACGACGGTTAGCACGCCGTTAGCACGCCGGTGTTCTTCACCGATGTTTTAACAGGAGGAGAACCAGCTTTAAAAGTAAAGCACTTTTCTTTTAGTGCATCTAATTTACCTAACTTATTGGGGTTTCATATTGTACTTTCAGCAGGTTTTAGGAAACCGCTTTTGTAGAATGGATTAAAGGAATGTGAGACCCTGGAGGTCTCAGAGCAGACCACCTGGGGGGGCGGAGATGAAATAAAAAACATTAAAAGCAGCCAGTCGGTGAGGAATGCAGACAGCGATCACAGCGGCGCAGCCTGCCAGGATGAATCAAATGGGAGAAGGATTTTAATATGGCATTTGTGTTTCCTACATAATTTCCCTAAATATGACAAGCAATTAACGTTGTCCGGGTTTTGGCAGCGTGAGCGAGCGAGCTCTGCCAAGATGTGAGGGTGTCCTTTTTTTAGAATTTAAAAATGCAATTTGAGATTTCTCTGAAGCTCTTTGCCGACATCCACTCCTTTTTTTTTTTTTTATTGAATTATTCTTTTTATTACACGACAGACATTATGGTCCCCGGAAATAAACTCGTGGACTCCCAGGATCGTGTGATCGTTGTCACGGGAATCTATTTTTATAGAAATTAGTTTACGATCCCAGAAGCCTTTTTTTTTTTTTTTAAACGTGCAAAGATTAATGAGAACGTTATTGTAATTTAAAACAAGACGGCGAGGAAACGGCACCCGTGGCCACGCAGGTGGGTTGCTTGTTCTCGGGGAAAAATATTTGCAGCTTTCCATCGGAATTAAATCACTGAATAATTTATTATTCAACAAATTTAAATGTGAAATGGTTCGGGCAGCCAGATTCCGTGGGGAGGGGAGGGAGTACAGCAGCTGCAATAATATCTAAATATATCGAGCAAGGTGGCTTTTTCTTTTTCTTTTTCTTTTCCGATTGCGGCAGGTGTCCAAAAAGGTGAATCATGCATACGTAATGTGATGAGGTCGCGGCTTGGACGACGGGGTCAGAGGTCGTGGGGGTCATTCTTCGGGTATATCGTCGGCATCACAAGATTAATTACGGTGTCAGATGGTTATATCGCCCTCATACCGTCAGATTTCCCCTCATAATTAAAAACCCCTCTGGGCCGGAGAGGTCAGATTCCTTCTGAAAGTTCTGGCTCGAGTTCAGTATTAGAAGATTATTAACCGTCTCTTAGCGCAGGTTCTCCACCCCGACGAATTCTTTTGAATTATTATTAATCATTTTATGCATTCGCAGTTGGACTTCACACTGCTGCTACCTTGTTTTTGTACGTGCTCAATTAAATTATACGTAAGAATGAAATATAAATGCGTACATTAAATCACATATGTGATGGTATATTATGTTATATCCATTTGTATTGCCTTGATTGTGATGATTATTACTCGTCTCTCGACATATTATATAAGAATGGACTTTTTTCATATAGCACTCAGCTTACTGGTTAACAACGTTACAACACTCTATTGGATGACTTATCAAACAGACCATAAAACTGTCGGTGTACATGGCGTTGTCCATGTCGTTGTGTTCGACCTTTAACCTTTTCATGAAGGTTAATTGTAACTCTTTTGGTCGTGTTGTACTTAGCAACACGCTGTCGGGCCGCTGCTGGTTGCAAAAAGCCAAGATGGCGACGGCCATGATGCCGTACTCGTGGCATCACAAACCAATGTCCACTCTTCATATTCAGTCTTCGGTTCCACTATTATGTACCATTTGTCCGTTGACTCATTAGTTTGGACATCCCAATTGTGTCTGTCAGAACAAGATGAGATCGTATCATTCTGCAGTCCACTTTCCAAGTCAAAAACCAAACTGTGTTCAATTATCATCTCCCGGTAACGGGCTTTTAGTCTTTTTTTGAAGATGAAGACGTCTCCAACGTCTATTCGAGAACATAAAAGCTGATACAAATAGATTCAGCACCATGAATATGTATCGTCATCTGACCTCATTACCTCAAAATGTGCTACAATTACGGAGCTCGTCTTCCCATCTTTGCAACGCGATGATGAAAAAGGTTAAAGACAAGAAACTTTAAAGGCCACTGATTTACCAGTATTGATTTAGGAAAAGCAACGCGGCAGCTGTGGGACGCGTCACGTCATTAAATGGAGTGCTCTGGGTGCTCTTTCGTGGCATTTAGGGAAAGCTCTTTTCCCACTCACTCAGAACCGATTGAGATCCCTTTTGAACAATAACAATCAAGCATTTTACACAATTTCACGCAAGACAGTGCTCAAACTCGCCTTGTATCTATAATGACAAGGGGGAAGAATAAAACACCCCGCACATCTTAACTGCTCTCTTAGGGGATGGACTCGTTCTCCGGTCACATTCGGGGGAAATGCATTTCATATTCCACCACGGGCGGAGCGATTTGTGCAAAATAGCGTGCGTAATAGCAGGAAAGACTCCCAGGTGTGTGAGGCTCTTCACCCTAAACGCATCGGCAACGGGAGCTCCGGGGGCCGTGGAAACGGGGGCAGTGAATATATATATATATATATATATAATATATAATATATCAGGGTCGTCATTGGTTAAGGACGTCACCGAGAGGGAAGAGAGATCCGTAATGAAACCGCTACTCGCCACGCTGAGCGTGACATCGGATGAGGCCGGCGCCGTCTCTTCGTTAGCTAAGCGATAATTCAGCCGTCCAAAAAAATAATAACTCGCTGAGACGGTTGAAAGAGGGCAAAGGTCGAAGTCACCGACCCGACTTTGCGCTCCGATTACACTAACGAAAGAAATAAATAACGTCCGGAATTGCACCTGGAATCACATTTAAATCGAGTTCTTTCCTTTTAAACACAGAAAAGTAGATTTTGTCCTTTAGCATCAATTCTAAACGACTAAACGCAGGAACATTTAATTGACACAGCATTCAAACTTTCTCACATTCAACTCTGGGTTAACTTTGTTTTTAATTTAATTTAAGAAACTAAGAATTTAATATTCGAGCTGTGCGAGGTCTGGCTGTGGCTTGTTAATCATTTATTCATCTGGTATTTCACGATATCAAAACATCATTCTACATTCACCCAACGTCCCTCTGACCTATACTGAATTATTGGTTCATTAGAAAGTGTTTAGGTCGATCCGCCTCCACGTCCTCGGAGAACATTCAAAACAATAATTGGCACTTGAAGTTAGGTGTAATCATTTCTAAAAAGAATTGTGAATATTCCTTTCTGGTCATTGTCAAAGACTGTTTATAAGGAATGGACTTGGTCTGCCATGAATCCACCTGTTGGTTGGTGGACTGACGTTTGGATCTTGGAATTTGGCGGTCGCCATCTGCAACCAGTGAATGGAAGTGACCGTATTTGGATTGGCTAGTATTGACATAGAGATGTCAATCACCTTGTAGCCCCGCCCTTAAGCATACCCTGTTTAATGGTCTGTTTGACTCTAAATGGACCATCATTTACTAAATGAACATCAATACCCCCTGGTGGTCAGGAGAGAGAATGCAGCTTTAACACATGAAGCATAGACTTCTATACAACCAGAGGAGTCGCCCCCTGGTGGTCGGTAGAGAGAATGCAGCTTTAACACATGAAACATAGACTTCTATACAACCAGAGGAGTCGCCCCTGGTGGTCAGTAGAGAGAATGCAGCTTTAACACATGAAACATAGACTTCTATACAACCAGAGGAGTCGCCCCTGGTGGTCAGTAGAGAGAATGCAGCTTTAAGGCATGAAGCATAGACTTCTATAAAACCAGAGGAGTCGCCCCCTGGTGGTCAGGAGAGAGAATGCAGCTTTAACACATGAAGCATAGACTTCTATACAACCAGAGGAGTCGCCCCCTGGTGGTCAGGAGAGAGAATGCAGCTTTAACACATGAAGCATAGACTTCTATACAACCAGAGGATTCGCCCCTGGTGGTCAGGAGAGAGAATGCAGCTTTAACACATGAAGCATAGACTTCTATACAATCAGAGGAGTCGCCCCCTGGTGGTCAGGAGAGAGAATGCAGCTTTAACACATGAAGCATAGACTTCTATACAACCAGAGGAGTCGCCCCCTGGTGGTCAGGAGAGAGAATGCAGCTTTAACACATGAAGCATAGACTTCTATACAACCAGAGGATTCGCCCCTGGTGGTCAGGAGAGAGAATGCAGCTTTAACACATGAAGCATAGACTTCTATACAATCAGAGGAGTCGCCCCCTGGTGGTCAGGAGAGAGAATGCAGCTTTAACACATGAAACATAGACTTCTATACAACCAGAGGAGTCGCCCCTGGTGGTCAGGAGAGAGAATGCAGCTTTAACACATGAAACATAGACTTCTATACAACCAGAGGAGTCACCCCTGGTGGTCAGGAGAGAGAATGCAGCTTTAACACATGAAACATAGACTTCTATACAACCAGAGGAGTCGCCCCTGGTGGTCAGGAGAGAGAATGCAGCTTTAACACATGAAACATAGACTTCTATACAACCAGAGGAGTCGCCCCTGGTGGTCAGGAGAGAGAATGCAGCTTTAACACATGAAACATAGACTTCTATACAACCAGAGGAGTCGCCCCTGGTGGTCAGTAGAGAGAATGCAGCTTTAAGGCATGAAGCATAGACTTCTATACAACCAGAGGAGTCGCCCCTGGTGGTCAGTAGAGAGAATGCAGCTTTAAGGCACTCCAGCATTGGCTTCACTTTTCAGAACTGGAGGTTGCCGCTGGGCCTTTGAGCAATGCATCCCTCTGTGCTACCACAATAATGTGATGACAGTACTTTGGTACAGGCGGGCGGTCTAATTTGCATCTATTTCACATGGATAGCATAACGACCAGCGGTAAGAATGGAAGTCATCTGCTAAAGCTTTGCACCCCCATGTCGCAGTACAGGAACATGACAAAGAAGGGGCTGTTCCAGAGCGCCGACCTTAATCACAGTTTACCATCATGTTCAGATGGCTTTGATGATAGCATATTCATTCATAGAACACCAGCAGCCGAAGACAATCAACCATTCGCTTTGTTTTCTTCAGCTCGCAATCTCCGGCTCCTGGACTCTCCCGGTCCGTTGCCTCTTTTCTTCGGCTTCTTTGCATCCGAGCGTCCTCATCTTTCTACACTCTCACCTCTGCATTGCATACGTTAACCCGGAGTTGTGTCTCCGAGCTTCACTTGGATCCAACACCGTCCGTCTGCATGAGACACTCTTGTGTCTTTCTTTTATATAACAGTATTCGCAACACACATTATTATTAACCAGATAACATCTGAAGCAAAACAGGTGCCTGTTAACATAGATAACAGACGCATTATAGAAAATACAATAATTCTAATACCATAATAAATGAGTCCACTAAATTCACGATTGTAATATTTGGATTGTTTTTTTAATATAGAAACGCTGTCTAATCTACACTTTAATCATTCTCTAACATTTACAACTACTAAACAGACATTTTCAGAACCATTAAGAGAGATGCTGGTGAAGCTTGTCTGATTGACGTGCAGCCTTGAAACGTGCAAACGAGGGTTTGAGTCGCACATCGGATCAAAGAATACAACAATAGATTATTACGACGTTCGTTATTCTCTACGATCCTGAATCAATTCACAGATGGGTAAAAAAAAAAAAAGTGCCTTTTAATAACCACATTGTGGGTTCTCATTGTGTCACAAGACATCAACCTTACTTACGAGCCTCGGTGGAGCAGAGCCACTAATGTACGAGTCGTGCAGGTGAGAGAAGTCGGGCATCGAGCGCCCGGCATCAGCCGAAGAGAGAGCGGCTAAATGACTTAATAGATCTCCTGAGGAATGAACTAACACTGGACCTCTTTAACCCAGAAGGAGATGATCCTCCATGACGGCGTTTTGGAGAACAAGGGGGGTCCCCGGTACCAGTTCTGAGGGTTTCCTCCAATGTCGGGGACATAATGATTAATATAAAAACAGATTTTTTTGTTGGAAGCATTTCAGATGACGTGTTCGCGCACATTAAATTGGATTATTTTCAGACTGGAGACGACAAGAGCAAGACGCCTCGTATTATATCCTCTCATTCATATCTCATTTGATTCATTATGCCCATTCAATTAGGATATTTAGAAATGTGGGATAATGAGGTTCCACTTCACTGGTCTTTGTGATTTTAATTCTTCATTACAGAAGAAAGAGGGAGATTATTTTTTAATATCGATTTAAACCGTCCTTCCGTCGTCCTTTTGTGGATCTTTTATTTCATGAGAAGTTTCAGTGCAGATTGAATTGAGTCCTGAAGCCTGGAAACGAGCCTCACTTCCGGTTCCCCTCGCCTCAAAGTCAACGGGGTCGTTGGTTCGATGCCCGGAAAGGAAAAAAAAGCTCCGTGGTTGAAAAACGATCTTTCCCGATTGTCAGTAAATACCACTCGGTGAGCTTCTTCGGGCTTCTCTCCACAAACAGAGTGACGGGGAGTTGAATGACTTAATGCCCCCCCCCCCCCCAATGGGAAGACGCATTAAATACGGACCTCTTAACATCCGGGAGCCAGAATGCATTTGAAGTCATAAATTTGCAGCTCTCTTGTATTAACGTGACTTAATAACGTCGCCTCTCTAGAAGATAGAAGTTTTTTTTTTTCTTCTCGCGGACGAGATAATTAACGCCCGCTGCGTTCCCATCGTTCTACTTTCCCCATTAATTTGGCATATTAGGCAAAATGCTCCGAGAGATGTAATTACATTCATGTATCATTAATAGCATATCTCAGTGTTATTTAGACGGGATGACAGAGAATTATGGACTGGTGCCCCTCTGCCTCACACACACACACACACACACGCAATCTTTTCAATAAAGTTATAAATAAGTATGAATATTTGCAGAGAGGAGGAAGACAGCGTCGTGCTAATCCGCGGAAGATAATGTAAGAACATTTGTCATCTTCATTATTTGCATTTAAGAGAAGAGAAAACCTTGTTTTATTCCAGCAAAGCCATTCTTATCGAGGATTATGGGATACGTCTGCGTTCGTGTCCTCGTGCTTAATATTCAGAGGACTTCTGCGCCGGTATTATTTAGACGAATCGCTCCGCGAGCAGAACCCTGTGATCTCCGGCGTGGAGTAGAGTCTGAAACATGTCGTCTCCTGTGGTGGCTTTTCATTATGTTACCCTGGAATACCAACGAAGAAGAAGCAACTTGTAAAATACGCCTACTTCCCCCTTTGTGCCAAACACACGTCGATAAGATGTTTAGGGATAGAAGAAGAGACTTTGTTTAGGTGTAGAAGATGGGACATTGTTTAGGGGTAGAAGATGGGACATTGTTTAGGGGTAGAAGATGGGACATTGTTTAGGGGTAGAAGATGGGACGTTGTTTAGGGGTAGAAGATGGGACATTGTTTAGGGGTAGAAGATGGGACGTTGTTTAGGGGTAGAAGATGGGACATTGTTTAGGGATAGAAGATGGGACTTTGTTTAGGTGTAGAAGATGGGACATTGTTTAGGTGTAGAAGATGGGACATTATTTAGGTGTAGAAGAAGAGACATTGTTTAGGTGTAGAAGATGGGACATTGTTTAGGTGTAGAAGATGGGACATTATTTAGGTGTAGAAGAAGAGACATTGTTTAGGTGTAGAAGATGGGACATTGTTTAGGTGTAGAAGATGGGACATTGTTTAGGTGTAGAAGAAGAGACATTGTTTAGGTGTAGAAGATGGGACATTGTTTAGGTGTAGAAGAAGAGACATTGTTTAGGTGTAGAAGATGGGACATTGTTTAGGGGTAGAAGATGGGACATTGTTTAGGGGTAGAAGATGGGACATTGTTTAGGGGTAGAAGATGGGACATTGTTTAGGGGTAGAAGATGGGACATTGTTTAGGGATAGAAGATGGGACATTGTTTAGGTGTAGAAGAAGAGACATTGTTTAGGGATAGAAGATGGGACATTGTTTAGGTGTAGAAGAAGAGACATTGTTTAGGTGTAGAAGATGGGACATTGTTTAGGGATAGAAGATGGGACATTGTTTAGGGGTAGAAGATGGGACATTGTTTAGGTGTAGAAGATGGGACATTGTTTAGGGATAGAAGATGGGACATTGTTTAGGGGTAGAAGATGGGACATTGTTTAGGGATAGAAGATGGGACATTGTTTAGGTGTAGAAGAAGAGACATTGTTTAGGGATAGAAGATGGGACATTGTTTAGGTGTAGAAGAAGAGACATTGTTTAGGTGTAGAAGATGGGACATTGTTTAGGGGTAGAAGATGGGACATTGTTTAGGGGTAGAAGATGGGACATTGTTTAGGGGTAGAAGATGGGACTTTGTTTAGGTGTAGAAGATGGGACATTGTTTAGGTGTAGAAGATGGGACATTGTTTAGGTGTAGAAGAAGAGACATTGTTTAGGTGTAGAAGATGGGACATTGTTTAGGGGTATAAGATGGGACATTGTTTAGGGGTAGAAGATGGGACATTGTTTAGGGGTAGAAGATGGGACATTGTTTAGGTGTAGAAGATGGGACATTGTTTAGGGATAGAAGATGGGACATTGTTTAGGGGTAGAAGATGGGACATTGTTTAGGTGTAGAAGATGGGACATTGTTTAGGTGTAGAAGATGGGACATTGTTTAGGGATAGAAGATGGGACATTGTTTAGGGGTAGAAGATGGGACATTGTTTAGGGGTAGAAGATGGGACATTGTTTAGGGATAGAAGATGGGACATTGTTTAGGGGTAGAAGATGGGACATTGTTTAGGTGTAGAAGATGGGACATTGTTTAGGGGTAGAAGATGGGACATTGTTTAGGGATAGAAGATGGGATATTGTTTAAGGATAGAAGATGGGACATTGTTTAAGGATAGAAGATGGGATATTGTTTAAGGATAGAAGATGGGACATTGTTTAGGGGTAGAAGATGGGACATTGTTTAAGGATAGAAGATGGGACATTGTTTAAGGATAGAAGATGGGACATTGTTTAAGGATAGAAGATGGGACATTGTTTAGGGGTAGAAGATGGGACATTGTTTAGGGGTAGAAGATGGGACATTGTTTAGGTGTAGAAGATGGGACATTGTTTAGGGGTAGAAGATGGGACATTGTTTAGGTGTAGAAGATGGGACATTGTTTAGGTGTAGAAGATGGGACATTGTTTAGGGGTAGAAGATGGGACATTGTTTAGGTGTAGAAGATGGGACATTGTTTAGGGGTAGAAGATGGGACATTGTTTAGGGGTAGAAGATGGGACATTGTTTAGGTGTAGAAGATGGGACATTGTTTAGGTGTAGAAGAAGAGACATTGTTTAGGTGTAGAAGATGGGACATTGTTTAGGGGTAGAAGATGGGACATTGTTTAGGGATAGAAGATGGGACATTGTTTAGGGGTAGAAGATGGGACATTGTTTAGGTGTAGAAGATGGGACATTGTTTAGGGGTAGAAGATGGGACTTTGTTTAGGTGTAGAAGATGGGACATTGTTTAGGTGTAGAAGATGGGACATTGTTTAGGTGTAGAAGATGGGACATTGTTTAGGGGTAGAAGATGGGACATTGTTTAGGTGTAGAAGATGTGACTTTGTTTAGGTGTAGAAGATGTGACTTTGTTTAGGGGTAGAAGATGGGACATTGTTTAGGTGTAGAAGATGGGACATTGTTTAGGGATAGAAGATGGGACATTGTTTAGGGGTAGAAGATGGGACATTGTTTAGGTGTAGAAGATGGGACATTGTTTAGGGGTAGAAGATGGGACATTGTTTAGGGATAGAAGATGGGATATTGTTTAAGGATAGAAGATGGGACATTGTTTAAGGATAGAAGATGGGACATTGTTTAGGGGTAGAAGATGGGACATTGTTTAAGGATAGAAGATGGGACATTGTTTAAGGATAGAAGATGGGACATTGTTTAAGGATAGAAGATGGGACATTGTTTAGGGGTAGAAGATGGGACATTGTTTAGGGATAGAAGATGGGACATTGTTTAAGGATAGAAGATGGGACATTGTTTAGGGGTAGAAGATGGGACATTGTTTAGGTGTAGAAGATGGGACATTGTTTAGGTGTAGAAGATGGGACATTGTTTAGGGGTAGAAGATGGGACATTGTTTAGGGGTAGAAGATGGGACATTGTTTAGGTGTAGAAGATGGGACATTGTTTAGGGGTAGAAGATGGGACATTGTTTAGGGGTAGAAGATGGGACATTGTTTAGGTGTAGAAGATGGGACATTGTTTAGGTGTAGAAGAAGAGACATTGTTTAGGTGTAGAAGATGGGACATTGTTTAGGGGTAGAAAATGGGACATTGTTTAGGGGTAGAAGATGGGACATTGTTTAGGGGTAGAAGATGGGACATTGTTTAGGTGTAGAAGATGGGACATTGTTTAGGGGTAGAAGATGGGACATTGTTTAAGTGTAGAAGATGGGACATTGTTTAGGGGTAGAAGATGGGACATTGTTTAGGGATAGAAGATGGGACATTGTTTAGGGGTAGAAGATGGGACATTGTTTAGGTGTAGAAGATGGGACATTGTTTAGGGGTAGAAGATGGGACTTTGTTTAGGTGTAGAAGATGGGACATTGTTTAGGTGTAGAAGATGGGACATTGTTTAGGTGTAGAAGATGGGACATTGTTTAGGTGTAGAAGATGGGACATTGTTTAGGGGTAGAAGATGGGACATTGTTTAGGTGTAGAAGATGGGACATTGTTTAGGTGTAGAAGATGTGACTTTGTTTAGGGGTAGAAGATGGGACATTGTTTAGGTGTAGAAGATGGGACATTGTTTAGGGATAGAAGATGGGACATTGTTTAGGGGTAGAAGATGGGACATTGTTTAGGTGTAGAAGATGGGACATTGTTTAGGGGTAGAAGATGGGACATTGTTTAAGGATAGAAGATTGGACATTGTTTAGGGATAGAAGATGGGACATTGTTTAGGGGTAGAAGATGGGACATTGTTTAGGTGTAGAAGATGGGACATTGTTTAAGGATAGAAGATGGGACATTGTTTAGGTGTAGAAGATGGGACATTGTTTAGGTGTAGAAGATGGGACATTGTTTAGGGGTAGAAGATGGGACATTGTTTAGGGGTAGAAGATGGGACATTGGTTAAGGATAGAAGATGGGACATTGTTTAGGTGTAGAAGATGGGACATTGTTTAGGGGTAGAAGATGGGACATTGTTTAGGGGTAGAAGATGGGACATTGTTTAGGGGTAGAAGATGGGACATTGTTTAGGTGTAAAAGATGGGACATTGTTTAAGGATAGAAGATGGGACATTGTTTAGGTGTAGAAGATGGGACATTGTTTAAGGATAGAAGATGGGACATTGTTTAGGTGTAAAAGATGGGACATTGTTTAAGGATAGAAGATGGGACTTTGTTTAGGTGTAGAAGATGGGACATTGTTTAAGGATAGAAGATGGGACATTGTTTAGGGGTAGAAGATGGGACATTGTTTAGGTGTAGAAGATGGGACATTGTTTAAGGATAGAAGATGGGACATTGTTTAGGGTTAGAAGATGGGACATTGTTTAGGTGTAGAAGATGGGACATTGTTTAAGGATAGAAGATGGGACATTGTTTAGGGATAGAAGATGGGACATTGTTTAAGGATAGAAGATGAGACATTGTTTAAGGATAGAAGATGGGACATTGTTTAAGGATAGAAGATGGGACATTGTTTAAGGATAGAAGATGGGACATTGTTTAAGGATAGAAGATGGGACATTGTTTAGGGATAGAAGATGGGACATTGTTTAAGGATAGAAGATGAGACATTGTTTAAGGATAGAAGATGGGACATTGTTTAGGTGTAGAAGATGGGACATTGTTTAAGGATAGAAGATGGGACATTGTTTAGGTGTAGAAGATGGGACATTGTTTAGGGGTAGAAGATGGGACATTGTTTAGGGGTAGAAGATGGGACATTGTTTAGGGGTAGAAGATGGGACATTGTTTAGGGGTAGAAGATGGGACATTGTTTAGGTGTAGAAGATGGGACATTGTTTAGGTGTAGAAGATGTGACTTTGTTTAGGGGTAGAAGATGGGACATTGTTTAGGGGTAGAAGATGGGACATTGTTTAGGTGTAGAAGATGGGACATTGTTTAGGGGTAGAAGATGGGACTTTGTTTAGGGGTAGAAGATGGGACATTGTTTAGGTGTAGAAGAAGAGACATTGTTTAGGTGTAGAAGATGGGACATTGTTTAGGGGTAGAAGATGGGACATTGTTTAGGGGTAGAAGATGGGACATTGTTTAGGGGTAGAAGATGGGACTTTGTTTAGGTGTAGAAGATGGGACATTGTTTAGGTGTAGAAGATGGGACATTGTTTAGGTGTAGAAGAAGAGACATTGTTTAGGTGTAGAAGATGGGACATTGTTTAGGAAACCTGGATTCATATCTCCAAGGAGCTCGTCTAATACGACTCAACGCATGCAGGCGTTTCATGAGCGCCGCCATGGCGCCCTTCACTCTGGTGGGGAGGACTGAGATGATGGGGACTGGTTCCCAGTCTGTGGTCCAGTTCCTTGCCGTGGCGTCGGCTCTTTGTCAGACCGGCTACGTTCTTCCAGAACCCCCCTTTGAGCATTAGTCATTGTTTAATATCCACGTGTGGTACAAAATACATCCACAGACCAGAGAGACAACGTTTCCTCTGGAGAAACGGGCGTGGTCCTTGGCATCATGTTTTCAAGGAGCAGAAATCATAATAATAATAATTGAAGAGCTGGCAAGCATTGGGCACTTATAAAAAGCTAGCTGGGGATATACATGTATATGTTTTATTATGCATTGATTAAGTGTGAGTCCTGGTTGTGGAACAGCTCACTGTAGCCAAGCCTTATTGATCTCTAGTGGTCCACAACGTGGTCTCACCTGAACCCCCAAAGAACCTTAAAGACTCCGAAGCTGACGAGGAGTCTTGAATGAGGTTTGGTTCCCTGAAGGTAACTTATAGATATGAAGTTACCTTCAGGGAACCAAACCTCATTCATTATTTATATATATATATATATATATATATATATATATATATATATATATATATATATTTATATTTATATTTATATTTATATATATATATATATATATATATATTTATATATAAAAATGAATGATGTTATTACATTTAGACGTATTAAAAAGCAATCAAATCAAACCCATATATGTAATTTTGATTCTGATATGAGTCACACATTAATTATTATTATTATTAGTTAATATACCACTTCTTTTATTCCTAAAAGCTTTAAAAAAGACACATCACTCATATCAAAAAACTATTACGCTGGTCAAACTTTATTCATTGATAATATTTAAATGTTGTTATTGTTCAAATACTACTTTTAACACCACGTTTTAAGGGATATTTGCCCACGTGGTGTGAGTAGAATATGAATATGGACAAGTTTCAGCTAAATGATAAGTGATATATGTGTACGTGTCATTCAATATGAAAAAAAAAAGCCTAAAAAACAAATAAGTAATGAAAATGTTCCCGTTATTATTTGTGTCAGTTTTACACGTGAAATGTGCTCGTGTGTGAAGCTGCAGAGCGACACGGAAAGCAAAGGTCACAAAGGTCAGATGAACGGCTCCAACCGCCTCCTGAAGCCAGAGACACAGGTCCTGCTGAGCCGTGCTGATGCATGCTGGGTAGTCGTGTGTGTGTGTGTGTGTGTGTGTGTGTGTGTGTGTGTTCACACTGGGAAACGAGGCTCCGCTCTGTAGCCGCAGTTAATGGAGAGGAAGAAAAAAGAAAAGATATTCACGACCTTTGCTGAATGCTTGCGCTAGCACACTCATGCTGCCTCACACACACACGCACACACACACACACACACACACACACACACTCCATTCCTCCGGGCTCTCTCTCAGCGCTCTCATTGATCAGCACTCTGCTACACAGCGAGATCAATGTTAATTCCACTTTTGAGAGCGTTAAAATCAACACGCTGCCAGTGTTTGTATGATTCCACATCTGGGAGGAGCTTTTTAAACGTGTTGAAGTTTTAAAGCGTGTGTGTGTGTGTGTGTGTGTGTGTGTGTGTGTGTGTGTGTGTGTGTGTGTGTGGTGGTGGTGGTGGGGGGTAATTAAATGGTAAATTGACTTGGATTTCTTCCGCTCTTTTCTACACCGACCACTCAACGTGCTTCACAATACACGTTCAGCCATCACACACATTCATACTCTGATGGTGACTTGGCCGAGTAAACATCGCTCAGCCGGGGATCGAACCGCCGGTCTTCTGATTGGACGACGACCCGCTCTCGACCATTAACGGACAATTCCTACTTTGACAGTTTTAATGCCACCATTATTCTGAGGAGGTGCTTCCCACTTACAGGAGAATACCGCTGGTCCACCTTAAAGAAGAGTCCACCTTAAGATGCTAACCCCCTTCACTTTAATCAGCAGGTGTCTGACGAGCAACGTGTAGAGTGTGTGTGGAGTGTGTGGAGTGTGTGGAGTGTGTGGAGTGTGTGGAGTGTGTGGAGTGTGTGGAGTGTGTGGAGTGTGTAGAGTGTGTAGAGTGTGTAGAGTGTGTAGAGTGTGTAGAGTGTGTAGAGTGTGTAGAGTGTGTAGAGTGTGTAGAGTGTGTAGAGTGTGTAGAGTGTGTGGAGTGTGTAGAGTGTGTAGAGTGTGTAGAGTGTGTGGAGTGTGTGGAGTGTGTGGAGTGTGTGGAGTGTGTGGAGTGTGTGGAGTGTGTGGAGTGTGTGGAGTGTGTGGAGTGTGTGGAGTGTGTGGAGTGTGTGGAGTGTGTGGAGTGTGTGGAGTGTGTGGAGTGTGTGGAGTGTGTGGAGTGTGTGGAGTGTGTGGAGTGTGTACAGGTAGACGACCAACACGGTGTTGGGGGGAGGGGCTTACTGCGAAAGGGAGGGGCTGCATGTGACCCCCCTCCCATTCAAGGCCGGCGGTTAACGAGGGTCGGCTCTACGAGTCAGAATGAATTGGCGCCCCTGAAATCGACGCCCCCCACAGTGTAAGTCAGAGATGGCGGTCCGAGGCCTTGACCAGAGCGTCAGCCATCAGCTCCCTTCATACGCACGGCTGGACTCACATCGTGGATGAATATGGAGCTCAGCTAAAGTTGATGGATGCCATTTGTCTTGGCAAGCAATCATACCTGCACCAGTGTGTTTGGTCCCCCCCCCCCCCCCCAGAGAGAAGTCAGTAAGTGTGATAAGTAATATTTATAGCCTTGATGGCAGCTGGGGAGCATGAACAGCATAGCAAGGCAGGAGTATCAGAAGAGTGGCCCATTCAAAGGCATCTGGGAATTGGGGCTTTGTTTTCATTAATTATCTCTCCCCCCCCCCCCCCCAAAACATCCCATTCTGTGGGTAACGCCGTCTTCTCTCCGGGAGTCGAGAGCGTTGATGTTTTTAAGGTCAAGGGCAGCAAAAAGCTGTCTGGCGACCTCGATCCTCCGGTAGCTGATTGGCCGGCTTCACCTGTAATCAGCAGCAATCACAGGACTTGATTGAAGATGATGAATCCCCCGTAATGACGGTCAGACCCCGGGGGGGGGGGGGGTCTAATAGGGGTAATGGCTTTGATCACCAGAGATACCTGAAGGCCGTCAACGTACTCGTTTGAACTCCAAGTGGGTCAGAACGAAGGCATTTAGGGGATTTGGGTGAAAAAAGATCCATCATTTGAAACCATGTTTGCTGCTCTCTGAGTTTCATGAACTACGGTTCTGTCTCGTATCCCAGTGTACTTCATTTATTTTCACAGTACTTGTGTCTCTAACGCGGTCAATAATTTAGCTTTAATAACGTTGCCAATGTTTGGCTTCACTGGTGCCTGAGATCGGCCCGGTTGCCATTCATAATCAGTGGTTGCCCGTCCGGCTCCTTCGCGGTCTGCTGACGTTCCTCGAGGCTGGGTTCCATCGTCAGGTGGAAGACACACTCGAAGCTCTCCTTTTCGGGGGAATCGATCGTTTGGCATCATCCTCCATTTGTAAATATGTACGCTGACACGACAAAAAAAAAGACTTGAGCAAATATGTCTTCATGTATTTAAAAGTGCATCACAAGACACGAGGCGCTGTGTTCTCTTCCAGTGCTCCGCTATGATACCTAATTATGAGTGGGATTATACCTCCTGATGCATGAATATTATTGATCGCACGTCTTTAAATCTGCAATAGCTTCACCCTATTTGGCGTTTATTGCCGTGGAGGGTAGTGTCGGCTTTCCCTGCCTCAAATATCTTATGAATAAATAAGACGTTGTTTATTCTGACGTTGTCGGATGACAACATTATTTTCACCCGGAGAAATATTACACGTCTTTTTCCTGTGAAGTAGAAGTGAAATAAGTTTTTAACTGGTTGTCCCGTTCTGTATGTGTTAACGTGACCTTTCCTCAGGAGTGAAAATACACAAATGGCAATTTGTGCGCGACGAATAAAAAACTTTTTTCCTCCTTTCATCTGTATTCTGATCGAGGTTTTCATGCACGGCGCCCGAATGTGTATAAACCAGAGACATTGTACTTGTGATGCTGGATTGGTTATGGTTCCACACACGAGGACGAGGTTTTAAATGTGATCATTAAAGGTTAGCCCCCCCCCCCCTTCCTTTAAAGGAGTTATCAGGAGCTTTTCTCTCAAAGTGACATCACACAAATGATTTTGGTCCACGGCCAGACTTCCCTTTTGAAAATAACATTCCAAAGGTCAGATCCTCCAGGTCTGCATACTAAATTAGAATAACACCACAGGTAGCTGTGGATGCAATAACACAGTTTTAGCGTCTTTCTTTTCTTGGGTATAGTTAACGTGACACCGACCTTTGACATTGCGCCCGTGACGTCATCAACGGAGACACAATTGCAGGCTGAAGTGTGTTAGTGTGAAAAGCAGCTGGAGGTGGAGCAGCTCTCACCACCAGGCGTCTGGTCCTCTTCATCCTGTAGTGTTCAGGGACCGGCAGAGACATCCATCTCCATATGCTTTTTTAAAATAACCTGTTGGTGATGCAGCGCTGTGGTCAAATGCATTACGAAGAACACCCGAACGACTTCCTGTTGGCAACGCCAGATCTGTTTGGTTGCTATGCAACGGACCTCTCCATCCGTTCGTACCAAAACCGTTTGGCATAAACACGGGTTATGATTTCCACCGTCATGTAGACGACATGACCGTCTTTACTCGCCCGGAGGCGACCGTGGGTTTGCATCACGTTTTCTTCTTAAAAAGACGCACGAAATTAAATGTACGGGGAAGCATGAAAAAAAATTAAATTAAATCTATTCTCGAATTGGCACCTCCACATAATTATTACTGGAAACTAATAATCCTGGAACGAGTTCCATTACGGGTAATGGGGGAAGATTAAAAAGAAAAGTCTGCGCAGTAAAACATAGTTTGACATTGAAGCCTTTTTTAACTTCGTTAACCCAGCTGCAATTATTAAAATGTCACTCATTTAAAGTAACGAGTCACTCCTCATTCAAAGTAATGAGTCACTCCTCATTTAAAGTAACGAGTCACTCCTTATTTAAAGTAACGAGTCACTCCTCATTCAAAGTAATGAGTCACTCCTCATTTAAAGTAACGAGTCACTCCTCATTTAAAGTAACGAGTCACTCCTCATTTAAAGTAACGAGTCACTTCTCATTTAAAGTAACGAGTCACTCCTCATTTAAAGTAACGAGTCACTCCTCATTTAAAGTAACGAGTCACTCCTCATTTAAAGTAACGAGTCACTCCTCATTTAAAGTAATGAGTCACTCCTCATTTAAAGTAACGAGTCACTCCTCATTCAAAGTAATGAGTCACTCCTCATTTAAAGTAACGAGTCACTCCTCATTCAAAGTAACGAGTCACTCCTCATTTAAAGTAACGAGTCACTCCTCATTTAAAGTAACGAGTCACTCCTCATTTAAAGTAACGAGTCACTCCTCATTTAAAGTAACGAGTCACTCCTCATTTAAAGTAACGAATCACTCCTCATTTAAAGTAACGAGTCACTCCTCATTTAAAGTAACGAGTCACTCCTCATTTAAAGTAACAAGTCACTCCTCAATTAAAGAACTGAGTCACTCCTCATTTAAAGTAACGAGTCACTCCTCATTTCAAGAACTGAGTCACTCCTCATTTCAAGAACTGAGTCACTCCTCATTTAAAGTAACGAGTCACTCCTCATTTAAAGTAACGAGTCACTTCTCATTTCAAGAACTGAATCACTCCTCATTTAAAGTAACGAGTCACTTCTCATTGAGGAGAAGGAGATTGGAAACACGGAAGAGGAGGAAGAGGAGAAGAAGAAGAAAATAGTGTCACATGTTCTTGTTGTTTACTCCCTTCTTTCCTCCTCACAGCGGGTCTAGTCCACGATGGACTGACCAGTCCATCTGCTGGATCTGGGTCTAGTCCACGATGGACTGGTCTCTGCTGGATCTGGGTCTAGTCCACGATGGACTGGTCTCTGCTGGATCTGGGTCTAGTCCTCGGTGGACTGGTCTCTGCTGGATCTGGGTCTAGTCCACGGTGGACTGGTCTCTGCTGGATCTGGGTCTAGTCCACGGTGGACTGGTCTCTGTCTGTTTCAGAGCCAGTTAGAAGTTCCTCAGTGACTTTAAGTCTGTTTTTCTGTATTTTTTGGTGTTGTTCGTACACAAGGAAGACGGTAATATATATATATATATATATATATAGCCTCCAGGCCCTCCATGCTGTATATGCGGTGCATCCGCAGTACAGCGTCTGACAAATATTCCTTTGTTTCTTCTGTTTTGTCTTTTTTTTCACTCTCTCTCTTTGATTCGCTGCAGAATTATAGAAATAATCATCTGACAGCATTGGTGAAATGTGCATTAAAATACTTTTTTTAGACCGTCCTCTAACTCATTTGCATAGTCGTCTCCTTTGAGGAGCTTTTCTACCTGAATAAAAACCTATGAAGAAGACATGGAATATCAGATGAAAGCAGATAAGCGGATCTTCTCGCTGTCACTTTTGACGGCTCGCTCGCTACAACGTTGCACTGATGAATATTCAAGTTATCGGGGAAAAAATAATTTGTCATTAAAATAAAATATGACCAATTGAAAAAAAACAAAATAAAAACAGAGAAATTGTTTTACACGGAAAATACTTGCAGTGTTTTCGTCTCTTTCATTAAACAGGATTCCATTAATTTATGCTAATGTATGCTCCTTTTTGAGAAATGATAATAGTGTTTTATAAGTGTCCTGTATTATTCTTTTTGGTGTATAAGGACTAAAGTATGAGGTCAATAGTTGGTTCCTAAAATATATCCTAAATATGAACCTATTCACGCTGTAAAAGCTGCATTATGTGAATTATTTCCATTTTCATCCCACATTAGTTGCATAACAATGACTAAGACACCCGTGACCTTGAATGGTGACCTCATAGTTGGAATGGTGACCTCATGGTGACCTCATTGTTGGAATGGTGACCTCATGGTGACCTCATTATTGGAATGGTGACCTTATTGTTGGAATGGTGACCTAATTGTTGGAATGGTGACCTTATTGTTGGAATGGTGACCTTATTGTTGGAATGGTGACCTAATTGTTGGAATGGTGACCTAATTGTTGGAATGGTGACCTTATTGTTGGAATGGTGACCTTATTGTTGGAATGGTGACCTTATTGTTGAAATGGTGACCTAATTGTTGGAATGGTGACCTAATTGTTGGAATGGTGACCTTATTGTTGGAATGGTGACCTTATTGTTGGAATGGTGACCTTATTGTTGGAATGGTGACCTCATGGTGACCTAATTGTTGGAATGGTGACCTAATTGTTGGAATGGTGACCTCATGGTGACCTCATTGTTGGAATGTTGACCTCATTATTGGAATGGTGACCTCATGGTGACATCATTATTGGAATGGTGACCTCATGGTGACCTCATTGTTGGAATGTTGACCTCATTATTGGAATGGTGACATCATTATTGGAATGGTGACCTCATTGTTGGAATGGTGACCTCATGGTGACCTCATTGTTGGAATGGTGACCTTATTGTTGGAATGGTGCCCTCATGGTGACCTCATTGTTGGAATGGTGCCCTCATGATGACCTCATTGTTGGTACTAGAAGTCAGAAATTATTGTCTGAAAAAAGAGGTACACTTGTGTAAGTGTAATTCGATTGTTGTCGTAAAAAAAAGGAACCGTGTACAGCGTTCCCCTCCACACAGGCTCATGTCCATAATTAAATTAAAAGCTCTCGGGGATAACACAATGAAGCCATTGAGATGGTCCCCATTGTGGTCCTCGTGGTCCATAATTAACGTCCATATCTCCTGCAGAGAGGGTTGAGGGCAAGAGAAGGCGGCTGCAACTCCATAAATATGCAAATCTCAGTCAGCGGTTTGAATGCAAATCAGCGCAGAGGTCGACTTGAAGTCCTGAAAGCTCATTCAAAATATCATTTATGGTTCATGTCGCCGGCTCCAGTTTGCCCGGTGGACTCCATCTTGTATCGATATGGGACGGCGTGGTTGGGGGGCGGTCCTGGTGGAGGATGGAGGATCGCATGGGGTCGTCATCTTCTCAAACATCTGACCTGTGGTCAGTGTGTCTGAAGGTCCGGCTCCTCGTTGTGAAGCAACCTCCTCGTGGTCAGAACTGGTTATCAGTTATGGAGCCATCAACCTACCCGAATACATATCAGACACGTTGTCTAAGAAGATTATCTGACGACATGTTTGACGCTCGTCTGAACTTGACATGAACATGACATGAAAACCTCCAAGGTCTCTTTCTCCTCCTCCGTCTCCTTCTTTTCCTTCTACCTCTCCTTCTCCTTCACTTTCTCCTTCTAATTTTTCTTTACCTACTCTGTTTCTTTCTATTTATATTTCTCCTTCTCTTTCTCTGTCTCCTTCTTCTCCTTCTCTCCTTCCCCTTCTAGTTTATCTTCACCTTCTGTTTCATTCTACTTCTACCTCTCCTTCTCTTTCTACTTCTACCTCTTTCTACCCCCCCCCCCCCCCCTTCTAGTCCCATCAGCCCCGGTTGTTCTCCTCGTAATGGAGCTAACGTTGACCCTGGAGAACGTCTAGAGAGGCCTCCAGTTAGACGTTCTCCAGGGTCAACATTAGCCTGAGGGCTTCATGCAAACTTCATGATGCTGTTGTCTCCTCTGCTCCTCCTCTGCGCCTCCTCTCCTCCTCCTCTGCTCCTCCTCTGCTCCTCCTCTGCTCCTCCTCCTCTGCTCCTCCTCTCCTCCTCCTCTCCTCCTCCTCTGCTCCTCTCCTCCTCCTCTCCTCCTCTCCTCCTCCTCCTCTGCTCCTCCTCCTCTGCTCCTCTGCTCCTCCTCTGCGCCTCCTCTGCTCCTCCTCCTCTCCTCCTCCTCTGCTCCTCCTCTCCGCCTCCTCCTCTCCTCCTCCTCTGCTCCTCCTCTGCTCCTCCTCCTCTGCTCCTCCTCTCCTCCTCCTCTCCTCCTCCTCCTCTGCTCCTCCTCTCCTCCTCCTCTCCTCCTCTGCTCCTCCTCCTCTGCTCCTCTGCTCCTCCTCTCCTCCTCCTCCTCCTCCTCCTCCTCTCCTCCTCTCCTCCTCCTCTGCTCCTCCTCTGCTCCTCCTCCTCTCCTCCTCTCCTCCTCCTCCTCTCCTCCTCCTCTCCTCCTCTGCTCCTCCTCCTCTGCTCCTCTGCTCCTCCTCTCCTCCTCTCCTCCTCCTCTGTCGTACAGATGACGATCTGTCGCACTTCTTCTGAACCGGATTTTTATGAATTATTGATGTTTGACAGGTTTTGCTTTTAGCCTCCCCTGAGGGGGCGTGGCCAGGCAGCAGCACTCATAAGATCATCGCCACCCAGACGGCACGCGGCAGCCAGACGCGTGTGTGTGTGTGTGTGTGTGTGTGTGTGTGTGTGTGTGTGTGTGTGTGTGTGTGTGTGTGTGTGTCTCTCTATTTTTAAATGTTGCATGTACGGTCGACATTTTAGTGAACCTCTGTTGTTGACTATTTCTCAGTAATATTTCATCTTGGCATTCAGCATTGAATACACATGCACACACACACACACACATGCACACACACATGCACACACACATGGACATGCACACACACATGCACACACACACACACACACACACACACACACATTGCTTTCCCTTCACCCATTAATGCATAACAACAAGTGCTGGAAAATGTGTGTCCTCCTGCTCAGAGAACATTATTAATTATGACATCTGTGTTGCAGCGATCATCAGAAATAGCTCGCCGACCGAATATATCTTTATATATCTTCATATATATATATATATATAAATAAGAACACATTATTATTGCATTATTGTCTCTGGGATCTTGATTTTATTGGGGATATTACTCCAGAAATTTGGATTTTCATACATGTCAGAGACACAAAATGATTTGTTTTGATAATATTATTGTAATAATTCGATGCTCCTCCATTTTCTTTGTCATGGTAATATAGTTTAGTTTACTTTTATTCATATTCCCGACTATTTCTTCGTGCGCCACGAGCTGAGTGACATAAACCTCCGTTTAACAAGATGTATTATTACGGTGATCGGCTCTGGAGTTTGTGTGATTATATTTTAATGTAGGTACATAACTTCACTTTTATTTGGCTCATTTACTGTGCGTTTATGTTTTTTGTAATTTCTTTTATTATTTATCCATTACAAATCCTTTGCCGTCTGACTCATTCAAAATAAACTAAACTAAAGCTGTAATTAATTATGAATTTATTTGGGGACGAGCACAATCCTAAAATCACTAAATATCCAACTGGCCTACAGCACTATGTAAAGCAATGTATAGATTGTTAAAAAATCCTCCTGGACTCATTTTCTGTGGTTTATTTAACAATAAACTGAATATATTTGGGGTTTGTGGACAAAACAAGACATTTGAAGACTGGAATTAAATAGTTTTAATATTTTCACTATCGGAAATCTATTAAATAGATTATTAGATTATTTATGTTTTCCATCCGCTGACTTCACACAAGTATGTTTTATTGCTTCATCGCCAACAATATTTACTCGCCCCCCCTCCCCCCCCCCCCCCCAGAGTAAGATCCATGGAGCTTGTTGTTGTTTACGTTTTGTTTTTTGCGTCCCACTGAACGAAGTCTCCAACAAGCTGTTTTCCGTGGAGCGGGTACATGGGCGACCTCCATTAGGGTGTGTCATGAATATTACATAAACACACTCCATTACATTGTTGTTTTCTTCTTTCTTGTGTGACAGTGAGGGACGTCGGCTCTTTGCGGTCTCACCGACTTTGTGTGTGTGTGTGTGTGTGTGTGTGTGTGTGTGTGTGTTCCTGACTCATTTTCTCCATAGCCCTCCCTCATAAGATATTTACATGGCCATCTATTATGGATCGTGATCTGATTGAAGCTGAGTGTTCCCGTCTCGGCCCCTCCGTGAACTCCTCCAACGAACCAGACGGGTCTTTAAAGACAACGGGTCCAGAACCACTTCGGCGCCTCGCGGGTTGTCCAGTTGTCCAGTTGTCCGGTTGTCCGGTTGTCCGGTTGCGTTGCCCGTTGGCGGATACGTGCAGACGTCTGTGCAACTTGGCAAAGAAACCATCTCAACAACATCCGGATTGTGTTTACTTCCTTTTTAAGGAGGACTGTGCAGTGTTTTTCACAAACAATGGCCCCCGGCGGTTCCCCCACGACGAGGCTCTTGTTCCACCGTCTTCCCTCCTTCCAAATGGAAACGGCTAAACCCAAAATGTCCGAGTCTTGATTTCAGGGAAAAGCTTCGGAGAGAAAAGAAGGCGTGTTTATATCCTGGATCCCCCATTGGCTCCCCCCCCCAAGGAGGCCTCCAAATGTGGGGCTTCTTGGGGGGGTTCACGCCGGTCCTTCGTCCCCCCTCTCGTCCCCCCTCCTCCATTCCCCATGGCTGATTTTTCTTTCTCTCCTTTCTTCCTCTCACACCTCCCTTCTTCCCGTCTTCCACCTCCTTTCTCTCTCTCTCTGATGTTTGTCCACCTTTCCTCTGACCTCTGACCCGTTGCATTGCCCCCCCCCCTCCCTCCCCCCCTCCATCTCATCTCCTCGTCGCCCTTCGCTCGACTTCTATCTTTTTGTGTAACGTGGCGAATTCAACACAGTGTTGTTGTCTCCGGAGGTCGAAGGTCACGGCGGTGCCATCTGGGAAGAGAGAGACCCCGATGACCGTGAGGTGTTCAAGGCGTTGAAGCTGTCGCACCTGATTCACATCCTGGTTCTCACAGCAGAGTACCACTCATGCTGCCTTCAGATTCAGGTCCTAACAATAAGCCCTTTGTTAGTATATCGTTAGAATTAATGTGCATCGGTGTGTGTGTGTGTGTGTGTGTGTGTGTGTGTGTGTGTGTGTGTGTGTGTGTGTGTGTGTGTGTGTGTGTGTGTGTGTGTGTGTGTGTGTGTGTGTGTGTGTGTGTGTGTGTGTGTGTGTGTGTGTGTGTGTGTGTGATGAAAATGGCTGCTGTGAAATGTGTAAAATGTCACATTCAATTAAATTGAAATGTAAAGTAATTTGAGACGCATATGAAAGTCTGCATTTCTGCAGAGGAAATTGCCCATAATTCATATAACATTTTTTATTTATTTTTTTTAAAGTAAAGAACGGAGTTCGTCATTTTAAAAATACATATTAAATCAACATAAATGATTTAACGATGACACTGAAGGAATGCAATCAGAGGCTTTATGACTCACCTGCTTTATTCGTCAATCAATTATTTTAAGTAAAATTGACCTTTCGTGTCATAAAGGTGTTAAAACAACATAAACGTAACATAAAAAACAGCATTTCGGTGACGTCGAGGTAAGAAAATTACAAATGGGACAAAGAAATTGGACCTAAATCTGAAGCAGACACTCAATCCTTTGATTGAGGGAGAAATAAATTAAAGAAAGTGTACCCAACGCAAGCAGAGGGGAATCAGGCTACCGGCCCCAATCCAACAAGGTCAAAAGGTCGCTTTCCGTCCCCCCTCCGCCCCTATTGTCCCGCTGTCTGTCCTCCCTTCTGGAGTAACGACAGCTACTTCTAATTCACACTCTAATTCTGGGCCGCTCATTGGCTGGTTCGGCATCGTCTTCATCGGGTTACTGCTGGTCATTTCTCATATTAGTTAAATATGTATCGTCTTAAATACACTGCTCGCCTGTTTGGAATCATTTGTGGAACCAAACACTTGGCCAATGGATGGATTATTCACATGAATGGATGGTTCATATGAATGAATGGATGGTTCATACCTCTGACCCACGATGGCCAAGGCGTATGGCGTAAGGGGTATGGCGTAAGGGGTATGGCGTAAGGGGTATGGCGTAAGGGGTAAGGTGTAAGGCGTATGGCGTAAGGCGTATGGCGTAAGGGGTATGGCGTAAGGGGTAAGGGGTATGGCGTAAGGGGTAAGGGGTAAGGGGTATGGCGTAAGGCGTATGGCGTAAGGGGTATGGCGTAAGGGGTATGGCGTAAGGCGTAAGGGGTATGGCGTAAGGGGTATGGCGTAAGGGGTATGGCGTAAGGCGTAAGGGGTAAGGCGTAAGGGGTATGGCGTAAGGCGTAAGGGGTATGGCGTAAGGGGTATGGCGTAAGGGGTATGGCGTAAGGGGTATGGCGTAAGGGGTATGGCGTAAGGCGTAAGGGGTAAGGCGTAAGACGTAAGACGTATGGCGTAAGGCGTAAGGCGTATGGCGTAAGGGGTATGGCGTAAGGCGTAAGGGGTAAGGCGTAAGGGGTAAGGCGTAAGGGGTATGGCGTAAGGGGTATGGCGTAAGGGGTATGGCGTAAGGCGTAAGGGGTATGGCGTAAGGGGTATGGCGTAAGGGGTATGGCGTAAGGTGTAAGGGGTAAGGCGTAAGGGGTATGGCGTAAGGGGTATGGCGTAAGGGGTATGGCATAAGGGGTATGGCGTAAGGCGTAAGGCGTAAGACGTATGGCGTAAGGCGTAAGGCGTAAGGCGTATGGCGTAAGGCGTAAGGCGTAAGGCGTAAGGCGTATGGCGTATGGCGTAAGGCGTAAGGCGTAAGGCGTATGGCGTAAGGCGTAAGGCGTAAGGCGTATGGCGTATGGCGTAAGGCGTAAGGGGTATGGCGTAAGCCGTATGGCGGTAGAACGATAGAAGATGTTGGTGGTCAAGGTCACCCCCTTTGGGAATATCTCAAGAACAACTTGAGGGAATATCTTCAAATGTGGCACAAACGTCCACCTGGATTCAAGGAGGAAGTGATTTTTACTGTTCAAGGGCCACAATAATTCATCTGCTATTGACGACATTTTGGAAAGACATGCATGTAAACTGACTTGATCGGTGGATGCATTACGTTAGCCGGTACCTTTAGTCTTAATCAAAGTGCCGTTTTGAGCTCAACTCTCAAAAGCTTCTTTTCTTTAAGTGACTTTGCAAATGTCGGCATTAAAAAGGCGAATCGGGCTCCATCAACCGGTTTGGATCGAGTTTTGGCCGTTTTCATACAGCTTTTCCAATGCGATACTTCAAATTGTGCACAAGATCATCTCCAACAAAGGTTCAAGCTTGGAGGGGCTGGTTTTAAGATGGTTCTTTTTAATCCAAATTAATTAATTAGTCTCCCACTTTGTTCCACAAAGTGAAGAGTTGTTCCCAACGCACCACAAACTGAAGCCGGGGCCTTCTCTCGGCCCTCAGTCTTGGAAGGCTTGGGGAACTCGCAAGGTCTTTGTCCAGCTTTTAGCTTTCATTACTTCGGGTCACAGTGTCTTTTTCAACCTTATTCTATCTTCCACAGAGAGTCTCAGATTCCCTCGCTTTATGAAAGGCTTGGAGTTGAATCCTCTCTCCGTCTCATCTCGTGGTTTATCATCTCTCCGTCTCTGTTATTCCACATCTCTATTGTTCTTCTCCCTGGAACGAGTCTGTTTACTACCGGTGTCATCACAGCTGCAAAGGCACATCTCTCGGTGGTCCTTATTTATTTCTGAGCCCTTTCATATTAATCAAACTCCGGCATCGCGCTTCTTATCTTCTGGCTCAAAGGCAGCGGAAAGTTACTTTCTCCTTTTTTTCCTCTGAAATCAGTCACTGCGGTCGCTCCGCTTCAATACATTGGACAAAAAAAATGGAAAAAGCGCAAAGCAACGGTGGTCCAGGTCCGAAGACAGGTCTGAAGAGGGGACTCGTTGTTTGTGAAACAAGTCCCCTCTTCCCGACTCTTGGAACAGGGCTTTGAACTCGTCTACAAGGCTCTCAGATAATAAAACATAACCCAGAGGATGCTTGAGTCCTTAATTGAAAGACTGCACACACACTGCGCTGCGTCTCTGGGTCCTCTGGGCCGATGCAACGGGGACACGTTTGGAGCGTAAGTCGTCTCAGGAAACCGCCTCGCCGCGGACTGCAGCGCTGCTCCGCCCTCGCCACGCCCTCGCCACGCCTTCACGCCGTGAGGTCCGACTCGTCGTTGGCGTGATTGGATTTCTCTCTTTCTTTCCGCACGTTAAAAACAGACGTGACGAATCGACGGACGCGTGCGACTTCGGCAGAATCTGAGTGACGGCTTGTGTTCGTGAACGCACATCATATGTGTGTTTATTTAATAAAGGACATCAGGCGAGGCGCTCTTGTTGTATTGTCGGGTGTCTCGTGACTGCAGTCCAACACCATCAGAACATCGCTGCCTCGGGAATTGTGTATGAACCCAAGCCAGGGTTCATCAGCCGGTAGTTTTTATATATTTAATAATTTATTATCACCTCTATTTAGCTGCATCTGCATCTTCACATCGGTGTGTTGTGCATTTAAATCCCTTCACTGTGATACAATCTCTCTGCAGTGCAATGTACAACACAGTTGCTGAAAGGAAATACATAAATATGCAAATGAGTTGGCATAGAGCAGGCAGATGTAGTCGGAGGTATATTCATTGTGTAGTAATGCAAGCATAAAGGCGTGCAACAGATCAATAGGGGATGTGCTGCATCTGTATCAGCGCACAATAATTCAGCATGCATGTATCCCCCCCCCCCCCTATTCACACAGGACTAATATTACCAGAGGGGGACGCCAAGTGATTTGTATTAATGGTGCAGATCATTTGGGAATTTAATCTTGTGGGAATCTTGCGTGTCGGCCAGAAGTCCCCTTGATGATGCTCCTCTCATGCAAATGGAGGTCTCAAACATTACGGATTCCTCAGCCACAGTTTTTTATCTCGGTTGTAAAATAGTATTCTATGTTTTTCCAGGTCCACTTTTAAAAAAACAGTGACATAAATATACCTCTGATACCGACCTGCTGACGTGCTCTGCTCTGGGCCAGCAATTAAAAACCCTTTAACCCACAGTGATGTATCGCCCATCAACCGTACGCTTACTGTAATGTGCAGATATTGGAATTTCATAATCCCTTTCTGATGTAATTGTCGTTGCCAGGTGACAGTGAAGTCACCTCTAATGAAGCGACCTGTCGCCCACACTCAAGGTGAAGCGTTAACCGCAGCTGACACGCGGTGCGTTCGATGTGCGTCGTCCATCATCACCTCGATGGTCTTTTAGAGCTCGTTACAGGCCGGGAACCAATCGAGTAGATTAACGTGAAGAAGCTGTCCACGATAATCACACTCATACTGACGCACAACGGCAACGCTGGCGTCTACGCGTCGCACCGCACGGGCTGATGAAGCCAATACAGAAACGTCCAAAGGGAAACTGCAGTTCCTCTAATGGCCACACGACGCCGAACCCGAAAGCGTTTACAGCTCTTTAAGTTAGCTGAGTTTCCCATTCAACTGTCAGAGCGTTCATTTATATTTCACTCGCCACCCGTTTAAATAATTTTAAGGGTTAATTAAAGTAATTGGTATAATTGAGTGTCGTCTGCGTAAACCGGGTCACTTTGAGTTTGGAGAGCCGCAGCCGCCCACGTTGAGATTCAATCCCCCTAATGGGGACGCCGCGGAGACTGCATCCATATTTGATGGTCATCGTACCATCACGGCCAGGAACAAAGGTCCAAAATATGGCTTTTAGGCCATATTTTGGACCTTTCTTCATGGTCGTGACTCTTCTGCGCTGTAGAACTCCATCGTTGTCCAAGAACTATTAAAAACACATCAGCCAGCTTGTTATTTTGAGTCCTCCATCGGCGTCATTCTGCCGTAACACACACACGAGGGCACGTTTATTAACCTGCTCCTGAAAATAGCCTCTCAAAAACATTTATCCTCCTGTTGGAGTAACGTTTGAGTGCCCAGCGGTTTTTAGGAAGTTCTGAGCCTTTTTTTTTCCGGACTAAAAAACCTCAATATTTATGACCTATTTTTATTATATATATATATATATATATATATATATATATATATATATGACCTATTTTTATTATATATATATATATATATAATATATATATATATATAATATATATATATATATATATATATATATATATATATATATATTATAGTGCCCAAAGAGTAGTGAAACACCAGCCTAAACCTGTAATATTATTATAACATTTTATTTAAATTGTATTATTTATCATTTATGGGCATATTTTGTGTGTCCCCACAATTTGTAAAAAATACAAGCAGAAATACAGTCCAGATACACGGAGGTGGAGGGATGAGGATGGAGGGCTGGTCGGCCTCCAGAGACCCTCCTCCTCCTCCTCCTCCTCCTCCTCCTCCTCCATGACGTTCCTTTTACTCATACGCGTCTTCCAGCCGCCGATTCACTCAGAAAATGAAAGAGTGAAATGATTTGGTTGTTGGTGCTTTTACATCTGCGGCTCAGGGGGTCGAGTGTGTGTGTGTGCGTGCGTGTGTGTGTGTGTGTGTGTGTGTGTGTGAGAGACTCATACACACCTTCACACTCATACACACTCATACACACCTCCACACTTGGGAAGAAGTGGTTAATGCTTTTATTTTGGTGAGTTGTGTCAACAGTGAGCACATGGAACTTTTAGCGACGGCCATGTTTTTTATTTGAGAAACAAGTTGAAACAAATTAAAACAAATTAAAACAAGTTGAAACAAATTAAAACAAGTTGAAACAAATTAAAACAAGTTGAAACAAATTAAAACAAATTGAAACAAGTTGAAACAAATTAAAACAAATTGAAACAAATTAAAACAAATTGAAACAAGTTGAAACAAATTAAAACAAATTAAAACAAGTTGAAACAAATTAAAACAAGTTGAAACAAATTAAAACAAGTTGAAACAAATTAAAACAAATTGAAACAAGTTGAAACAAGTTAAAAGACGTGGTCGGCGTGAGGTCACGCGGGACGTGGCGAGTGCTCTTAATCACTTTGATCTGGAGCTTTCCGCCTCTTCAGAAATCAGCCGAGAGGACGCCGACGTTTATTTCTGCCTCTTCGCGGCCGTGATTTCACTTCGCTTGATTCTGAGTCCGAGTGCGACGGCGCCGTCCAATCCAGTCAATCTCCCGTGGAGAACCCGATGGCCCCGGAGCTCAACGGGTCATTTGTGGCACTTAATAGAGAAAATTGGCTCCGATATGAAGTTTATGTTAAGAGTAACTCGGTGAGGTGGCAGACTGAAGTGTCTCCACGACAACCGGAGGGTTTTCCATTCAGATTGGGTCCAGTCCCGGTCCCGGTACCCAACCGGGGTCCTCTGACTTTAGTTTGGAGGGTCATGTGACAGAACACGATAAATGTGCTCGCAGTCAATAAAGTAAATGTAGCTGTAATTTAACTTTGTTAAATAGTCACTAAAATATGATTACAGCTGGAGCGTAGAGATCATCTCTCCGCTCAGCGTCCCCATCAAAAGGATTTTGAGTTTCCTAAAGAGAGGACACGACGTCTGTTCTGTAAATGTCACATTGAAGGCTTCGTGACCACCGCGGCGCTTCACGCCATCCTTTGAGGGTCCGGATTACAACGACCAATGAATACACGACTCGGGTCTGATCGCCTGTAAATGTTAAACGGGGTTTAAAGAGCTCGGGGGTCCGGCCTCAGGTATTAAAGTACCGAGGAGTATTCTAAATAGAACAAAGGGGCTTAGACACGAGGGCCTCGCTTACAGAGTGTGTGAGTGAGTGTGTGTGTGTGTGAGTGTGTGTGTGTGTGTTTG